>NW_026735264.1:0-147053 GCF_949786415.1 Peromyscus eremicus | reverse complement strand
GTTTTTTGTAAGGTGAGCCAGCGTTTGTTTCCCAGTCCTAAATAGAGTTGAATCACATGCAGTTTCTGGTCCTACGAGCAAGAGTTGTTTTCTGGTATGGAAAGTCACTATTGCGCTCCCATTGCCATACACAGTGCAAATAGCACTCCTGTCTGTTCCCAGCTAGTACAGTGTATCGGTCTGAAGAGGAGCTACTGTTCTTGTCAGTTTCCTAAGCAAAGTCGAATGAGATATGGCCCCTGTGTTTTGGAAGCACAGTTCTCTTGTTCTGAGCAAGCTCACTGTTCTGGCCCTATAGGAAGCACAGTAGAGTAGAAGAGTGCTCTTTTCTCAAAAGCAGAGTGTGTTTCATGTAAGGCGAGCTCGGGTTTGTTTCCCAGTCCTAAATGGAGTTGAGTCACATGCAGATTCTTGTGTTACGAGCAAAAGTTGTTTTCTGGTAAGGAAAGTCACCATTGTGCTCCCATTCCCATACACAGTGCAAATAGCACTCATGTCTGTTCCCAGCAAGTACAGTGTATTGAACTGAAGAAAAGCTTCTGTTCTTGTCAGTTTCCTAAGCAGAGTTGTACTAGATATGGCCCGTGTGTAGGAAGCACAGTTCTTATGTTCTGAGCAAGCTCACTGTTAAGGCCCTATAGGAAACACAGTAGAGAAGAAGAGTGCTCATTCTCTAAAGCAGAGTGTGTTTATTGTAAGGCAAACTCGTGTTTGTTTCCCAGTTCTAAATGGAGTTGAGTCACATGTAGTTTTTGGTCCTACGAGCAAGAGTTGTTTTATGGTAAGAAGAGTCACAATTGCGCTGCCATTGCCATACACAGGACAAATAGCACTGGCGTCTGTTCCCAGCAAGCACAGTGTATTGGATTGAAGAGAATCTACTGTTCTTGTCAGGTTCCTAAGCAGAATTGAACTAGATATGGCCGTGTGTGTTGGAAGCACAGTTCTTTTGTTCTGAGCAAGCTCACTGTTCGGACCCCATAGGAAACACCGTAGAGTAGAAGAGTGCTCTTTTCAGAAATGCAGAGCGTGTTTCTTGTAAGGCAAGCTAGCGTTTGTTTGCCAGTCCTAAATGGAGTTGAATCCCATTCAGTTTCTGGTCCTACGAGCAAGAGTTGTTTTCTGGTAAGAAGAGTCACTATTGCGCTGCCATTGCCATACACAGGACAAATAGCACTGGCGTCTGTTCCCAGCATGTACAGTGTATTGGACTGAAGAGGATCTACTGTTCTTGTCAGGTTCCTAAGCAGAATTGAACTAGATATGGCCGTGTGTGTAGGAAGCACAGTTTTTTGTTCTGAACAAGCTCACTGTTCGGACCACATAGGAAACACAGTAGAGTAGAAGAGAGACCTTTTCTCAAAAGCAGAGTGTGTTTTTTGAAAGGCGAGTTAGCGTTTGTTTCCCAGTCCTAAATGGAGTTGAATCACATGCAGTTACTGGTCCTACGAGCAAGAGTTGTTTTCTGGTAAGAAGAGTCACTATTGTGCTCCCATTGTCATACACAGGGCAAATAGCACTGGCGTCTATTCCCAGGATGTACAGTGTATTGGACTGAAGAGGATCTACTGTTCTTGTCAGGTTCCTAAGCAGAATTGAATTTGATATGGCCGTGTGTGTAGGAAGCACAGTTCTTTTGATCGGAGCAAGCTCACTGTTCGGACCCCATAGGAAACACAGTAGAGTAGAAGAGTGCTCTTTTCTCAAATCAGAGTGTGTTTTTTGTAAGGCGAGCTAGCGTTTGATTCCCAGACCTAAATGGAGTTGAATCTCATGCAGTTTCTGGTCCTACAAGCAAGAGTTGTTTTCTTGTAAGGAAAGTCACTATTGCGCTCCCATTGCCATACACAGTGGAAGAGCACTCGCGTCTGTTCCCAGCAAGTACAGTGTATCAGACTGAAGAGGAGCTACTGTTCTTGTCATTTTCCTAAGCAGAGTTGAACTAGATATGGCCCTTGTGTGTAGGAAGCACAGTTCTTATGTTCTGACCAAGCTCACTGTTCAGGTCCTATAGGAAACACAGTAGAGTAGACGAGTGCTCTTTTCTCTAAAGCAGAGTGTGTTTCTTGTAAGGCAAGCTCAGGTTTGTTTCCCAGTTTTAAATGGAGTTGAGTCACATGCAGATTCTGGTCTTACGAGCAAGAGTTGTTTTCTGGTAAGGAAAGTGACCATTGTGCTCCCATTGCCATACACAGTGCAAATAGCACTCGCGTCTGTTCCGAGCAAGTACAGTGTATTGAACTGAAGAGGAGCTACTGTTCTTGTCAGTTTCCTAAGCAGAGTTGAACTAGATATGGCCCGTGTGTAGGAAGCACAGTTCTTATGTTCTGAGCAAGCTTACTGTTAAGGCCCTATAGGAGACACAGTAGAGTAGAAGAGTGCTCTTTTCTCTAAAGCAGAGTGTTTTTCTTGTAAGGAGAGCTAGCGTTTGTTTCCCAGTCCTAATGGAGTTGAATCCCATTCAGTTTCTGGTCCTATGAGCAAGATTTGTTTTCTGGTAAGAAGAGTCACTATTGTGCTGCCATTGCCATACACAGGACAAATAGCACTGGCGTCTGTTCCCAGCATGTACAGTGTATTGGACTGAATAGGAGCTACTGTTCTTGTCAGTTTCCTAAGCAGAGTTGAACTACATATGGTCCGTGTGTGTAGGAAGCACAGTTCTTTTGTTCTGAGCAAGCTCACTCTTTGGACAGCATAGGAAACACAGTAGAGTAGAAGAGTGCTCTTTTCTCAAAATCAGAGTGTGTTTCTTGTAAGGCGAGATAGCTTTTGTTTCCCAGCTCTAAATGGAGTTGAATCACATGCAGTTTCTGGTCCTACGAGCAAGAGATGTTTTCTGGTAAGAAGAGTCACTATTGCGCTGCGAGTGCCATACACAGGACAAATAGCACTGTTGTCTGTTCCCAACAGTACAGTGTTTTGGACTGAAGAGGATCTACTGTTCTTGTCAGGTTCCTAAGCAGAATTGAACTAGATATAGCCGTGTGTTTTGGAAGCACAGTTTGTTTTTTTTTTTTCTGAACAAGTTCACTGTTCGGACAACATACGAAACAGAGTAGAGTAGAAGAGTGCTCTTTTCTCAAAAGCAGAGTGTGTTTCTTGTAAGGCGAGCTAGCATTTGTTTCCCAGTCCTAAATGGAGTTGAATCACATGCAGTTTCTGGTCCTATGAGCAAAAATTGTTTTCTGGTAAGAAGAGTCACTATTGTGATCCAATTGTCTACACAGGGCAAATAGCACTGGCGTCTGTTCCCAGCATGTACAGTGTATTGGACTGAAGAGGATCTACTGTTCTTGTAACGTTCCTAAGCAGAGTTGAACTAGATATGCCCCGTGTGTGTAGGAAGCACAGTTCTTTTGTTCTGAGAAAGCTCACTGTTCTTTCCCTATAGGAAACACAGTAGAGTAGAAGAGTGCTCTTTTCTCAAAAGCAGAGTGTTTTTCTTGTAAGGCGAGCTAGCGTTTGTTTCCAAGTCCTAAATGGAGTTGAATCACATGCAGTTTCCGGTCCGACGAGCAAGAGTTGTTTTCTGGTAAGGAAAGTCACTATTGCGCTCCCTTTGCCATACACAGTACAAATAGCACTCGTGTCTGTTCCCAGCAAGTACAGTTTATCGGACTGAAGAGGAGCTACTGTTCTTTTCAGTTTCTTAAGCAGAGTGGAACTAGATATGGCCCGTGTGTGTAGGAAGCACAGTTCTTATGTTATGAGCAAGCTCACTGTTCAGGCCCTATGGGAAACACAGTAGAGTAGAATAGTGCTCTTTTCTCTAAAGCAGAGTGTGTTTCTTGTAAGGCAAGCTCGCGTTTGTTTCCCAGTCCTAAATGGAGTTGAGTCACATGCAGTTTTTGGTCCTACGAACAAGAGTTGTTTTATGGTAAGAATAGTCACTATTGCGCTGCCATTGCCATATACAGGACAAATAGCACTGGCGTCTGTTCCCAACAAGTACAGTGTATTGGACTGAAGAGGATCTACTGTTCTTGTCAGGTTCCTAAGCAGAATTGAACTAGATATGGCCGTGTGTGTAGGAAGCACAGTTCTTTTGTTCTTGGCAAGCTCACTGTTCTTTCCCTATAGGAAACACAGTAGAGTAGAAGAGTGCTCTTTTCTCAAAAGCAGAGTGTGTTTTTTGTAAGGCGAGTTAGCGTTTGTTTCCCAGTCCTAAATGGAGTTGAATCACATGCAGTTTCTGGTCCTACGAGCAAGAGTTGTTTTCTGGTAAGGAAAGTCACTACTGTGCTCCCATTGCCATACACAAGACAAATAGCACTTGCGTCTGTTCCCAGCAAGTACAGTGTATCAGACTGAAGAGGAGCTACTGTTCTTGTCAGTTTCCTAAGCAGTGTGGAACTAGATATGGCCCGTGTGTGTAGGAAGCACAGTTCTTATGTCATGAGCAAGCTCACTGTTCAGGCCCTATAGGAAAAACAGTAGAGTAGAAGAGTGCTCTTTTCTCTAAAGCAGAGTGTGTTTCTTTAAGACGAGCTCGCGTTTGTTTCCCAGTCCTAAATGGAGTTGAGTCACATGCAGTTTTTGGTCCTACGATCAAGAGTTGTTTTATGGTAAGAATAGTCACAATTGCGCTCCCATTGCCATACACAGGACAAATAGCACTGGCGTCTGTTCCCAGCAAGCACAGTGTATTGGATTGAAGAGAATCTACTGCTCTTGTCAGGTTCCTAAGCAGAATTGAACTAGATATGGCCGTGTGTGTTGGAAGCACAGTTCTTTTGTTCTGAGCAAGCTCACTGTTCAGACCCCATAGGAAACACCGTAGAGTAGAAGAGTGCTCTTTTCAGAAATGCAGAGCGTGTTTCCTGTAAGGCAAGCTAGCGTTTGTTTGCCAGTCCTAAATGGAGTTGAATCCCATTCAGTTTCTGGTCCTACGAGCAAGAGTTGTTTTCTGGTAAGAAGAGTCACTATTGCGCTGCCATTGCCATACACAGGACAAATAGCACTGGCGTCTGTTCCCAGCATGTACAGTGTATTGGACTGAAGAGGATCTACTGTTCTTGTCAGGTTCCTAAGCAGAATTGAACTAGATATGGCCATGTGTGTAGGAAGCACAGTTTTTTGTTCTGAACAAGCTCACTGTTCGGACCACATAGGAAACACAGTAGAGTAGAAGAGTGACCTTTTCTCAAAAGCAGAGTGTGTTTTTTGAAAGGCGAGTTAGCGTTTGTTTCCCAGTCCTAAATGGAGTTGAATCACATGCAGTTTCTGGTCCTACGAGCAAGAGTTGTTTTCTGGTAAGAAGAGTCACTATTGTGCTCCCATTGTCATACACAGGGCAAATAGCACTGGCATCTATTCCCAGGATGTACAGTGTATTGGACTGAAGAGGATCTACTGTTCTTTTCAGGTTCCTAAGCAGAATTGAATTTGATATGGCCGTGTGTGTAGGAAGCACAGTTCTTTTGATCTGAGCAAGCTCACTGTTCGGACCCCATAGGAAACACAGTAGAGTAGAAGAGTGCTCTTTTCTCAAATGAGAGTGTGTTTTTTGTAAGGCGAGCTAGCGTTTGATTCCCAGACCTAAATGGAGTTGAATCTCATGCAGTTTCTGGTCCTACAAGCAAGAGTTGTTTTCTTGTAAGGAAAGTCACTATTGCGCTCCCATTGCCATACACAGTGGAAGAGCACTCGCGTCTGTTCCCAGCAAGTACAGTGTATCAGACTGAAGAGGAGCTACTGTTCTTGTCAGTTTCCTAAGCAGAGTTGAACTAGATATGGCCCTTGTGTGTAGGAAGCACAGTTCTTATGTTCTGACCAAGCTCACTGTTCAGGTCCTATAGGAAACACAGTAGAGTAGACGAGTGCTCTTTTCTCTAAAGCAGAGTGTGTTTCTTGTAAGGCAAGCTCAGGTTTGTTTCCCAGTTTTAAATGGAGTTGAGTCACATGCAGATTCTGGTCTTACGAGCAAGAGTTGTTTTCTGGTAAGGAAAGTCACCATTGTGCTCCCATTGCCATACACAGTGCAAATAGCACTCGCGTCTGTTCCGAGCAACTACAGTGTATTGAACTGAAGAGGAGCTACTGTTCTTGTCAGTTTCCTAAGCAGAGTTGAACTAGATATGGCCGGTGTGTAGGAAGCACAGTTCTTATGTTCTGAGCAAGCTCACTGTTAAGGCTCTATTGGAGACACAGTAGAGTAGAAGAGTGCTCTTTTCTCTAAAGCAAAGTGTGTTTCTTGTAAGGCGAGCTAGCGTTTGTTTCCCAGTCCTAATGGAGTTGAATCCCTTTCAGTTTCTGGTCCTATGAGCAAGATTTGTTTTCTGGTAAGAAGAGTCACTATTGTGCTGCCATTGCCATACACAGGACAAATAGCACTGGCGTCTGTTCCCAGCATGTACAGTGTATTGGACTGAATAGGAGCTACTGTTCTTGTCAGTTTCCTAAGCAGAGTTGAACTACATATGGTCCGTGTGTGTAGGAAGCACAGTTCTTTTGTTCTGAGCAAGCTCACTCTTTGGACAGCATAGGAAACACAGTAGAGTAGAAGAGTGCTCTTTTCTCAAAATCAGAGTGTGTTTCTTGTAAGGCGAGATAGCTTTTGTTTCCCAGCTCTAAATGGAGTTGAATCACATGCAGTTTCTGGTCCTAGGAGCAAGAGATGTTTTCTGGTAAGAAGAGTCACTATTGCGCTGCCATTGCCATACACAGGACAAATAGCACTGTTGTCTGTTCCCAACAGTACAGCGTTTTGGACTGAAGAGGATCTACTGTTCTTGTCAGGTTCCTAAGCAGAATTGAACTAGATATAGCCGTGTGTGTTGGAAGCACAGTTTTTTTTTTTTTTCTGAACAAGTTCACTGTTCGGACAACATAGGAAACAGAGTAGAGTAGAAGAGTGCTCTTTTCTCAAAAGCAGAGTGTGTTTCTTGTAAGGCGAGCTAGCATTTGTTTCCCAGTCCTAAATGGAGTTGAATCACATGCAGTTTCTGGTCCTACGAGCAACAATTTTTTTCTGGTAAGAAGAGTCACTATTGTGCTCCAATTGTCTACACAGGGCAAATAGCACTGGCGTCTGTTCCCAGCATGTACAGTGTATTGGACTGAAGAGGATCTACTGTTCTTGTAACGTTCCTAAGCAGAATTGAACTAGATATGGCCATGTGTGTAGGAAGCACAGTTCTTTTGTTCTGAGAAAGCTCACTGTTCTTTCCCTATAGGAAACACAGTAGAGTAGAAAAGTGCTCTTTTCTCAAAAGCAGAGTGTTTTTCTTGTAAGGCGAGCTAGCGTTTGTTTCCAAGTCCTAAATGGAGTTGAATCACATGCAGTTTCTGGTCCTACGAGCAAGTGTTGTTTTCTGGTAAGGAAAGTCACTATTGCGCTCCCATTGCCATACACAGTGCAAATAGGACTCGTGTCTGTTCCCAGCAAGTACAGTTTATCGGACTGAAGAGGAGCTACTGTTCTTTTCAGTTTCTTAAGCAGAGTGGAACTAGATATGGCCCGTGTGTGTAGGAAGCACAGTTCTTATGTTATGAGCAAGCTCACTGTTCAGGCCCTATGGGAAACACAGTAGAGTAGAATAGTGCTCTTTTCTCTAAAGCAGAGTGTGTTTCTTGTAAGGCGAGCTCGCGTTTGTTTCCCAATACTAAATGGAGTTGAGTCACATGCAGTTTTTGGTCCTACGAACAAGAGTTGTTTTATGGTAAGAAGAGTCACTATTGCGCTGCCATTGCCATACACAGGACAAATAGCACTGGCGTATGTTCCCAAAAAGTACAGTGTATTGGACTGAAGAGGATCTACTGTTCTTGTCAGGTTCCTAAGCAGAATTGAACTAGATATGGCCGTGTGTGTAGGAAGCACAGTTCTTTTGTTCTGAGCAAGCTCACTGTTCAGATACCATAGGAAACACAGTAGAGTAGAAGAGTGCCCTTTTCAGAAAAGAAGAGTGTGTTTCTTGTAAGGTGAGCTAGCGTTTGTTTCCCAGTCCTAAATGGAGTTGAATCACATGCAGTTTCTGGTCATACGAGCAAGAGTTGTTTTCTGGTAAGGAAAGTCACTATTGTGCTCCCATTGCCATACACAGTGCAAATAGCACTCGTGTCTGTTCCCAGCAAGTACAGTGTATTTGACTGAAGAGGAGATACTGTTCTTGTCAGTTTCCTAAGCAGAGTTGAACTAGATATTCCCACGTGTGTGTAGGAAGCACAGTTCTTTTGTTCTGAGCAAGCTCATTGTTTGGACTCCATAGGAAACACAGTAGAGTAGAAGAGTGCTCTTTTCTCCAAAGCAGAGTGTGTTTCTTGTAAGGTGAGCTAGCGTTTGTTTCCCAGTCCTAATGGAGTTGAATCCCATTCAGTTTCTGGTCCTACGAGCAAGAGTTGTTTTCTGGTAAGAAGAGTCACTATTGCGCTGCCATTGCCATACACAGGACAAATAGCACTGGCGTCTGTTCCCAGCATGTACAGTGTATTGGACTGAATAGGAGCTACTGTTCTTGTCAGTTTCCTAAGCAGAGTTGAACTACATATGGTCCGTGTGTGTAGGAAGCACAGTTCTTTTGTTCTGAGCAAGCTCACTGTTTGGACACCATAGGAAACACAGTAGAGTAGAAGAGTGCTCTTTTCTCAAAATCAGAGTGTGTTTCTTGTAAGGCGAGATAGCTTTTGTTTCCCAGTTCTAAATGGAGTTGAATCACATGCAGTTTCTGGTCCTACGAGCAAGAGTTGTTTTCTGGTAAGAAGAGTCACTATTGCGCTGCCATTGCCATACACAGGACAAATAGCACTGTTGTCTGTTCCCAACAGTACAGTGCATTGGACTGAAGAGGATCTACTGTTCTTGTCAGGTTCCTAAGCAGAATTGAACTAGATATGGCCGTGTGTGTAGGAAGCACAGATTTTTTTTTTCTGAACAAGTTCACTGTTCGGACCACATAGGAAACACAGTAGAGTAGAAGAGTGCTCTTTTCTCAAAAGCAAAGTGTGTTTCTTGTAAAGCGAGCTAGCATTTGTTTCCCAGTCCTAAATGGAGTTGAATCACATGCAGTTTCTGGTCCTACGAGCAAGAATTGTTTTTTGGTAAGAAGAGTCACTATTGTGCTCCCATTGTCATACACAGGGCAAATAGCACTGGCGTCTGTTCCCAGCATGTACAGTGTATTGGACTGAAGAGGATCTACTGTTCTTGTCAGTTTCCTAAGCAGAGTTGAACTAGATATGGTCCGTGTGTGTAGGAAGCACAGTTCTTTTGTTCTGAGCAAGCTCACTGTTCTGGCCCTATAGGAAACACAGTAGAGTAGAAGAGTGACCTTTTCTCAAATGCAGAGTGTGTTTCTTGTAAGGCGAGCTAGTGTTTGTTTTCCAGTCCTAAATGGAGTTGAATCACATGCAGTTTCTGGTCCTATGAGCAAGAGTTGTTTTCTGGTAAGGAAAGTCACTATTGCGCTGCCATTGCCATACACAGGACAAATAGCACTGGCGTCTGTTCCCAGCATGTACAGTGTATTGGACTGTACAGGATCTACTGTTCTTGTCAGGTTCCTAAGCAGAATTGAACTAGATATGGCCATGTGTGTAGGAAGCACAGTTTTTTGTTCTGAACAAGCTCACTGTTCGGACCACATAGGAAACACAGTAGAGTAGAAGAGTGACCTTTTCTCAAAAGCAGAGTGTGTTTTTTGAAAGGCGAGTTAGCGTTTGTTTCCCAGTCCTAAATGGAGTTGAATCACATGCAGTTTCTGGTCCTACGAGCAAGAGTTGTTTTCTGGTAAGAAGAGTCACTATTGTGCTCCCATTGTCATACACAGGGCAAATAGCACTGGCGTCTATTCCCAGGATGTACAGTGTATTGGACTGAAGAGGATCTACTGTTCTTGTCAGGTTCCTAAGCAGAATTGAATTTGATATGGCCGTGTGTTTAGGAAGCACAGTTCTTTTGATCTGAGCAAGCTCACTGTTCGGACCCCATAGGAAACACAGTAGAGTAGAAGAGTGCTCTTTTCTCAAATCAGAGTGTGTTTTTTGTAAGGCGAGCTAGCGTTTGTTTCCCAGTCCTAAATGGAGTTGAATCTCATGCAGTTTCTGGTCCTACAAGCAAGAGTTGTTTTCTTGTAAGGAAAGTCACTATTGCGCTCCCATTGCCATACACAGTGGAAGAGCACTCGCGTCTGTTCCCAGCAAGTACAGTGTATCAGACTGAAGAGGAGCTACTGTTCTTGTCAGTTTCCTAAGCAGAGTTGAACTAGATATGGCCCTTGTGTGTAGGAAGCACAGTTCTTATGTTCTGACCAAGCTCACTGTTCAGGTCCTATAGGAAACACAGTAGAGTAGACGAGTGCTCTTTTCTCTAAAGCAGAGTGTGTTTCTTGTAAGGCAAGCTCAGGTTTGTTTCCCAGTTTTAAATGGAGTTGAGTCACATGCAGATTCTGGTCTTACGAGCAAGAGTTGTTTTCTGGTAAGGAAAGTCACCATTGTGCTCCCATTGCCATACACAGTGCAAATAGCACTCGCGTCTGTTCCGAGCAAGTACAGTGTATTGAACTGAAGAGGAGCTACTGTTCTTGTCAGTTTCCTAAGCAGAGTTGAACTAGATATGGCCGGTGTGTAGGAAGCACAGTTCTTATGTTCTGAGCAAGCTCACTGTTTGGCTCTATTGGAGACACAGTAGAGTAGAAGAGTGCTCTTTTCTCTAAAGCAGAGTGTGTTTCTTGTAAGGAGAGCTAGCGTTTGTTTCCCAGTCCTAATGGAGTTGAATCCCATTCAGTTTCTGGTTCTATGAGCAAGATTTGTTTTCTGGTAAGAAGAGTCACTATTGTGCTGCCATTGCCATACACAGGACAAATAGCACTGGCGTCTGTTCCCAGCATGTGCAGTGTATTGGACTGAATAGGATCTACTGTTCTTGTCAGTTTCCTAAGCAGAGTTGAACTACATATGGTCCGTGTGTGTAGGAAGCACAGTTCTTTTGTTCTGAGCAAGCTCACTCTTTGGACAGCATAGGAAACACAGTAGAGTAGAAGAGTGCTCTTTTCTCAAAATCAGAGTGTGTTTTTTGTAAGGCGAGATAGCTTTTGTTTCCCAGCTCTAAATGGAGTTGAATCACATGCAGTTTCTGGTCCTACGAGCAAGAGATGTTTTCTGGTAAGAAGAGTCACTATTGCGCTGCCATTGCCATACACAGGACAAATAGCACTGTTGTCTGTTCCCAACAGTACAGTGTTTTGGACTGAAGAGGATCTACTGTTCTTGTCAGGTTCCTAAGCAGAATTGAACTAGATATAGGCGTGTGTGTTGGAAGCACAGTTTTTTTTTTTTCTGAACAAGTTCACTGTTCGGACAACATAGGAAACAGAGTAGAGTAGAAGAGTGCTCTTTTCTCAAAAGCAGAGTGTGTTTCTTGTAAGGCGAGCTAGCATTTGTTTCCCAGTCCTAAATGGAGTTGAATCACATGCAGTTTCTGGTCCTATGAGCAACAATTGTTTTCTGGTAAGAAGAGTCACTATTGTGCTCCAATTGTCTACACAGGGCAAATAGCACTGGCGTCTGTTCCCAGCATGTACAGTGTATTGGACTGAAGAGGATCTACTGTTCTTGTAACGTTCCTAAGCAGAATTGAACTAGATATGGCCATGTGTGTAGGAAGCACAGTTCTTTTGTTCTGAGAAAGCTCACTGTTCTTTCCCTATAGGAAACACAGTAGAGTAGAAGAGTGCTCTTTTCTCAAAAGCAGAGTGATTTTCTTGTAAGGCGAGCTAGCGTTTGTTTCCAAGTCCTAAATGGAGTTGAATCACATGCAGTTTCTGGTCCTACGAGCAAGTGTTGTTTTCTGGTAAGGAAAGTCACTATTGTGCTCCCATTGCCATACACAGTGCAAATAGCACTCGTGTCTGTTCCCAGCAAGTACAGTTTATCGGACTGAAGAGGAGCTACTGTTCTTTTCAGTTTCTTAAGCAGAGTGGAACTAGATATGGCCCGTGTGTGTAGGAAGCACAGTTCTTATGTTATGAGCAAGCTCACTGTTCAGGCCCTATGGGAAACACAGTAGAGTAGAATAGTGCTCTTTTCTCTAAAGCAGAGTGTGTTTCTTGTAAGGCGAGCTCGCGTTTGTTTCCCAGTCCTAAATGGAGTTGAGTCACATGCAGTTTTTGGTCCTACGAACAAGAGTTGTTTTATGGTAAGAATAGTCACTATTGCGCTGCCATTGCCATACACAGGACAAATAGCACTGGCGTCTGTTCCCAACAAGTACAGTGTATTGGACTGAAGAGGATCTACTGTTCTTGTCAGGTTCCTAAGCAGAATTGAACTAGATATGGCCGTGTGTGTAGGAAGCACAGTTCTTTTGTTCTGAGCAAGCTCACTGTTCAGATACCATAGGAAACACAGTAGAGTAGAAGAGTGCCCTTTTCAGAAAAGAAGAGTGTGTTTCTTGTAAGGTGAGCTAGCGTTTGTTTCCCAGTCCTAAATGGAGTTGAATCACATGCAGTTTCTGGTCATACGAGCAAGAGTTGTTTTCTGGTTAGGAAAGTCACTATTGTGCTCCCATTGCCATACACAGTGCAAATAGCACTCGTGTCTGTTCCCAGCAAGTACAGTGTATTTGACTGAAGAGGAGATACTGTTCTTGTCAGTTTCCTAAGCAGAGTTGAACTAGATATGGTCCGTGTTTGTAGGAAGCACAGTTCTTTTGTTCTGAGCAAGCTCATTGTTTGGACTCCATAGGAAACACAGTAGAGTAGAAGAGTGCTCTTTTCTCCAAAGCAGAGTGTGTTTCTTGTAAGGTGAGCTAGCGTTTGTTTCCCAGTCCTAATGGAGTTGAATCCCATTCAGTTTCTGGTCCTACGAGCAAGAGTTGTTTTCTGGTAAGAAGAGTCACTATTGCGCTGCCATTGCCATACACAGGACAAATAGCACTGGCGTCTGTTCCCAGCATGTACAGTGTATTGGACTGAAGAGGATCTACTGTTCTTGTCAGGTTCCTAAGCAGAATTGAATTTGATATGGCCGTGTGTGTAGGAAGCACAGTTCTTTTGATCTGAGCAAGCTCACTGTTCAGACCACATAGGAAACACAGTAGAGTAGAAGAGTGCTCTTTTCTCAAATCAGAGTGTGTTTTTTGTAAGGCGAGCTAGCATTTGTTTCCCAGTCCTAAATGGAGTTGAATCTCATGCAGTTTCTGGTCCTACAAGCAAGAGTTGTTTTCTTGTAAGGAACGTCACTATTGCGCTCCCATTGCCATACACAGTGGAAGAGCACTCGCGTCTGTTCCCAGCAAGTACAGTGTATCAGACTGAAGAGGAGCTACTGTTCTTGTCAGTTTCCTAAGCAGAGTTGAACTAGATATGGCCCCTGTGTGTAGGAAGCACAGTTCTTATGTTCTGACCAAGCTCACTGTTCAGGTCCTACAGGAAACACAGTAGAGTAGACGAGTGCTCTTTTCTCTAAAGCAGAGTGTGTTTCTTTTAAGGCAAGCTCAGGTTTGTTTCCCAGTTTTAAATGGAGTTGAGTCACATGCAGATTCTGGTCTTACGAGCAAAAGTTGTTTTCTGGTAAGGAAAGTCACCATTGTTCTCCCATTGCCATACACAGTGCAAATAGCACTCGTGTCTGTTCCCAGCAAGTACAGTGTATTGAACTGAGGAGGAGCTACTGTTCTTGTCAGTTTCCTAAGCAGAGTTGAACTAGATATGGCCCGTGTGTAGGAAGCACAGTTCTTATGTTCTGAGCAAGCTCACTGTTAAGGCCCTATAGGAGACACAGTAGAGTAGAAGAGTGCTCTTTTCTCTAAAGCAGAGTTTGTTTCTTGTAAGGCGAGCTAGCGTTTGTTTCCCAGTCCTCAATGGAGTTGAATCACATGCAGTTTCTGGTCCTATGAGCAAGAGTTGTTTTCTGGTAAGAAGAGTCACTATTGTGCTCCCATTGTGAGACACAGGGCAAATAGCTCTGGCCTCTGTTCCCAACATGTACAGTGTATTGGACTGAAGAGGAGCTACTGTTCTTGTCACGTTCCTAAGCAAAGTTGAACTAGATATGGCCGTGTGTGTAGGAAGCACAGTTCTTTTGTTCTGAGCAAACTCACTGTTCAGACCAATTAGGAAACACAGTAGAGTAGAAGAGTGCCCTTTTCTCAAAAGCAGAGTGTGTTTATTGTAAGTCGAGATAGCGTTTGTTTCCCATCCTAAATGGAGTTGAATCACATGCAGTTTCTGGTCCTACGAGCAAGAGTTGTTTTCTGGTAAGGAAAGTCACTATTGCGCTCCCATTGCCATACACAGTGCAAATAGCACTCGTGCTGTTCCCAGCAAGTACAGTGTATCAGACTGAAGAGGAGCTACAGTTCTTGTCAGTTTCTTAAGCAGAGTTGAATGAGATATGGCCCGTGTGTGTAGGAAGCACAGTTCTCTTGTTCTGAGCAAGCTCACTGATCTGGCCCTATAGGAAACACAGTAGAGTAGAAGAGTGCTCATTACTCTAAAGCAGAGTGTGTTTATTGTAAGGCAAACTCGCGTTTGTTTCCCAGTCCTAAATGGAGTTGAGTCACATGCAGTTTTTGGTCCTATGAGCAATAATTTGTTTTATGGTAAGAATAGTCACTATTGCGCTGCCATTGCCATACACAGGACAAATAGCACTGGCGTCCTTTCCCAGCAAGTACAGTGTATTGGACTGAAGAGGATCTACTGTTCTTGTCAGGTTCCTAAGCAGAATTGAACTAGATATGGCCGTGTGTGTAGGAAGCACAGTTCTTTTGTTCTGAGCAAGCTCACTGTTTGGACCCCATAGGAAACACAGTAGAGTAATAGAGTGCTCTTTTCTCTATAGCAGAGTGTGTTTCTTCTAAGGTGAGCTCGCGTTTGTTTCACAGTCCTAAATGGAGTTGAGACACATGCAGTTTTTGATCCTACGAGCAAGAGTTCTTTTCTGGTAAGGAAAGTCACTATTTTGCTCCCATTGAAATACACAGTGCAAATAGCACTTGCGTCTGTTCCCAGCTAGTACAGTGTATCGGACTGAAGAAGAGCTACTGTTCTTGTCAGTTTCCTAAGCAGAGTTGAATGAGATATGGCCCGTGTGTGTAGGAAGCACAGTTCTCTTGTTCTGAGTAAGCTCACTGTTCTGGCCCTATAGGAAACACAGTAGAGTAGAAGAGTGCTCTTTTCTCTAAAGCAGAGTGCGTTTCTTGTAGGGCGAGCTAGCGTTTGTTTCCTAGTCCTAAATGGAGTTGAATCAAATGCAGTTTCTGGTCCTACGAGCAAGAGTTGTTTTCTGGTAAGAAGAGTCACTATTGTGCTGCCATTTCCATACACAGGACAAAAGCACTGTTGTCTCTTCCCACCAAGTATAGTGTATTGGACTTAAGAGAATCTACTCTTCTTGTCAGGTTCTTAAGCAGAATTGAACTAGATATGGCCGTGTGTGTAGGAAGCACAGTTTTTTTGTTCTGAGCAAACTCACTGTTTGGACCCCATAGGAAACACAGTAGAATAGAAGAGTGCTTTTTCTCTAAAGCAGAGTGTTTCTTGTAAGGTGAGCTCGCCTTTGTTTCCCAGTCCTAAATGGAGTTGAGTTACATGCAGTTTTTGGTCCTACGAGCAAGAGTTGTTTTCTTGTAAGAAGAGTCACTATTGTGCTCCAATTGCCATACACAGTGCAAATAGCACTCGCGTCTGTTACCAGCAAGTAAAGTGTATTGCACTGAAGAGGAGCTACTGTTCTTGTCAGTTTCCTAAGCAGAGTTGAACTAGATATGGTCCGTGTGTGTAGGAAGCACAGTTCTTTTGTTCTGAGCAAGCTCACTGTTTGGACCCCTAGGAAACACAGTAGAGTAGAAGAGTGCTCTTTTCTCAAAAGCAGAGTGTTTTTCTTGTAAGGCGAGCTAGCGTTTGTTTCCCAGTCCTAAATGGAGTTGAATCCCATGCAGTTTCTGGTCTTACGAGCAAGAGTTGTTTTCTGGTAAGAAGAGTCACTATTGCGCTGCCATTGCCATACACAGGACAAATAGCACTGGCGTCTGTTCCCAGCAAGTACAGTGTATTGGACTGAAGAGGATATACTGTTCTTGTCAGGTTCCTAAGCAGAATTGAACTAGATATGGCCGTGTGTGTAGGAAGCACAGTTCTTTTGTTCTGAGCAAACTCACTGTTCGGAGCAATTAGGAAACACAGTAGAGTAGAAGAGTGTGCTTTTCTCTAAAGCAGAGTTTGTTTCTTGTAAGGCAAGCTCGGGTTAGTTTCCCAGTCCTAAATGGAGTTGAGTCACATGCAGTTTCTGGTCCTACGAGCAAGAGTTGTTTTCTGGTAAGGAAAGTCATTATTGCGCTCCCATTGCCATACACAGTGCAAATAGCACTCGTGTCTGTTCCCAGCCAGTAAAGTGTATTGGACTGAAGAGGAGCTACTGCTCTTGTCAGTTTCCTAAGCAGAGTTGAACTAGATATGGCCCGTGTGTGTAGTAAGTACAGTTCTTTATTTCTGAGCAAGCGCACTGTTCTGGCCCTATAGGAAACACAGTAGAGTAGAAGAGTGCTTTTTTCTCTAAAGCAGAGTGTGTTTCTTGTAAGGCGAGCTAGCGTTTGTTTCCCAGTCCTAAATGGAGTTGAATCCCATTCAGTTTCTGGTCCTAGGAGCAAGAGTTGTTTTCTGGTAAGAAGAGTCACTATTGCGCTGCTATTGCCATACACAGTACAAATAGCACTGGCGTCTGTTCCCAGCAAGTACAGTGTATCAGACTGAAGAGGATCTACTATTCTTGTCGGGTTCCAAAGCAGAATTGAACTAGATATGGCCATGTGTGTAGGAAGCACAGTTCTTTTGCTCTGAGCAAGCTAACTGTTATTTCCCTATAGGAAACACAGCAGAGTAGAAGAGTGCTCTTTTCTCAAAACAGAGTGTGTTTCTTGTAAGGCGAGCTCCCGTTTGTTTCCCAGTCCTAAATGGAGTTGAATCACATGCAGTTTCTGGTCCTATGAGCAAGAGTTGTTTTCTGGTAAGGAAAGTCACAATTGTGCTCTTATTGCCATACACAGTGAAAATAGCACTTGCGTCTGTTCCCAGCAAGTACAGTGTATCGGACTGAAGAGGAGCTACTGTTCTTGTCAGTTTCCTAAGCAGAGTTGAACTAGATATGGCCCGTGTGTGTAGGAAGCACAGTTCTTATGTTCTGAGCCTGCTCACTGTTCAGGCCCTATAGGAAACACAGTAGAGTAGAAGAGTGCTCTTTTCTCTAAAGCAGAGTGTGTTTCTAGTAAGGCGAGCTCGCTTTTGTTTCCCAGTCCTAAATGGAGTTGAATCACATGCAGTTTTTGGTCCTACGAGCAAGAGTTGTTTTCTGGTAAGAAAAGTCACTATTGCGCTCCAATTGCCATACACAGTGCAAATAGCACTCGTGTCTGTTCCCAGCAAGTACAGTGTATTGGACTGAAGAGGAGCTACTGTTCTTGTCAGCTTCCTAAGCAGAGTTGAACTAGATATGGTCCGTGTGTGTAGGAAGCACAGTTCTTTTGTTTTGAGCAAGCTCACTGTTTGGACCCCATAGGAAACACAGTAGAGTAGAAGAGTGCTCTTTTCTCAAAATCAGAGTGTGCTTCTTGTAAGGCCAGCTAGCGTTTGTTTCCCAGTTCTACATGGAGTTGAATCACATGCAGTTTCTGGTCCTACGAGCAAGAGTTGTTTTCTGGTAAGAAGAGTCACTATTGCGCTGCCATTGCAATACACAGGACATATAGCACTGTTGTCTGTTCCCAGCAAGTACAGTGTATTGGAATGAAGAGGATCTACTGTTCTTGTCAGGTTCTTAAGCAGAATTGAACTAGATATGGCCGTGTGTGTAGGAAGCACAGTTTTTTTGTTCTGAGCAAGCTCACTGTTTGGACCCCATAGGAAACACAGTAGAGTAGAAGAGTGATCTTTTCTCTATAGCAGAGTGTGTTTCTTCTAAGGTGAGCTCGCGTTTGTTTCCCAGTCCTAAATGGAGTTGAGACACATGCAGTTTTTGGTCCTACGAGCAAGAGTTGTTTTCTGGTAAGAAGAGTCACTATTGCGCTGCCATTGCCATACACAGGACAAAGGGCACTGTTGTCTGTTCCCAGCAAGTACAGAGTATTGGACTGAAGAGGATCTACTGTTCTTGTCAAATTGCTAAGCAGAATTGAACTAGATATGGCCGTGTGTGTAGGAAGCACAGTTCTTTTGTTCTGAGAAAGCTCACTGTTCGGACCCCATAGGTAACACAGTAGAGTAGAAGAGTGCTCTTTTCTCAAAAGCAGACTGTGTTTCTTGTAAGGCGAGCTAGTGTTTGTTTCCCATTCCTAAAGGGAGTTGAATCACATGCAGTTTCTGCTCCTACGAGCATGAGTTGTTTTCTGGTAAGAAGAGTCTCTATTGTGCTCCCATTGTCATACACAGGGCAAATAGCACAGGAGTCTGTTCCCAGCATGTACAGTGTATTGGACTGAAGAGGATCTACTATTCTTGTCGGGTTCCAAAGCAGTATTGAACTAGATATATCCATGTGTGTAGGAAGCACAGTTCTTTTGCTCTGAGAAAGCTCACTCTTATTTCCCTATAGGAAACACAGTAGAGTAGAAGAGTGCTCTTTTCTCTAAAGCAGAGTGTGTTTCTTGTAAGGCGAGCTCCCGTTTGTTTCCCAGTCCTAAATGGACTTGAATCACATGCAGTTTCTGGTCCTATGAGCAAGAGTTGATTTCTGGTAAGGAAAGTCACTATTGTGCTCCCATTGCCATAAACAGTGCAAATAGCACTTGCATCTGTTCCCAGCAAGTACAGTGTATCGGACTGAAGAGGAGCTACTGTTCTTGTCGGTTTCCTAAGCAGAGTTGAACTAGATATGGCCCGTGTGTGTAGGAAGCACAGTTCTTATGTTCTGAGCAAGCTCACTGTTCAGGCCCTATAGGAAACACAGTAGAGTAGAGGAGTGTTCTTTTCTCTAAAGCAGAGTGTGTTTCTAGTAAGGCGAGCTCGCTTTTGTTTCCCAATCCTAAATGGAGTTGAATCACATGCAGTTTTTGGTCCTAAGAGCAAGAGTTGTTTTCTGGTAAGAAAAGTCACTATTGCGCTCCCTTTGCCATACACAGTGCAAATAGCACTCGTGTCTGTTCCCAGCAAGTACAGTATATTGGACTGAATAGGAGCTACTGTTCTTGTCAGTTTCCTAAGCAGAGTTGAACTAGATATGGTCCGTGTGTGTAGGAAGCACAGTTCTTTAGTTCTGAGCAAGCTCACTGTTTGGACCCCATAGGAAAAACAGTAGAGTAGAAGAGTGCTCTTTACTCAAAAGCAGAGTGTGTTTCGTGTAAGGCGAGCTAGATTTGTTTCCCAGTCCTAAATGGAGTTGATTCACATGCAGTTTCTGGTCCTACGAGCAAGAGTTGTTTTCTGGTAAGGAAAGTCACTATTGCGCTGCCATTGCCATACACAGGACAAATAGCACTGGCGTCTGTTCCCAGCAAGTACCGTGTATTTGACTGAAGATGATCTACTCTTCTTGTCAGGTTCCTAAGCAGAATTGAACTGATATGGCCGTGTGTGTAGGAAGCACAGTTCTTTTGTTCTGAGCAAGCTCACAGTTCGGACCCCTTAGGAAACACAGTAGAGTAGAAGAGTGCTTTTTTCTCTAAAGCAGAGTGTGTTTCTTGTAAGGCGAGCTTGCGTTTGTTTCCTAGTCCTAAATGGAGTTAAGTCACATGCAGTTTTTGGTTTTATGAGCAAGAGTTGCTTTCTGGTAAGAAGGGTCACTATTATGCTCCAATTGCCATACACAGTGCACATAGCACTCGCGTCTGTTCCCAGAAAGTACAGTGTATTGGACTGAAGAGGAGCTACTGTTCTTGTCAGTTTCCTAAGCAGAGTTGAACTAGATATGGTCCGTGTGTGTGGGAAGCACAGATGTTTTGTTATGAGCAAGCTCACTGTTTGGACCCCATAGGAAACACACTAGAGTAGAAGAGTGCTCTTTTCTCAAAAGCAGAGTGTTTTTCTTGTAAGGCGCGCTAGCGTTTGTTTCCCAGTCCTAAATGGAGTTGAATCACATGCAGTTTCTGGTCCTACGAGCAAGAGTTGTTTTCTGGTAAGAAGAGTCACTATTGCGCTGACATTGCCATACACAGGGCAAATAGCACTGGCGTCTGTTCCCAGCAAGTACAGTGTATTGGACTGAAGAAGATCTACTGTTCTTGTCAGGTTCCTAAGCAGAATTGAACTAGATATGGCCGTGTGTGTAGGAAGCACAGTTCTTTTGTTCTGAGCAAACTCACTGTTCGGAGCAATTAGGAAACACAGTAGAGTAGAAGAGTGCTCTTTTCTCTAAAGCAGAGTGTGTTTCTTGTAAGGCGAGCTCGGGTTAGTTTCCCAGTCCTAAATGGAGTTGAGTCACATGCAGTTTCTGGTCCTACGAGAAAGAGTTGTTTTCTGGTAAGAAGAGTCACTATTGTGCTGCCATTGCCATACACAGGACAAAAGCACTGTTGTCTGTTCCCAGCAAGTACACTGTATTGGACTGAAGAGGATCTACTCTTCTTGTCAGATTCCTAAGCAGAATTGAACTAGATATGGCCGTGTGTGTAGGAAGCACAGTTTTTTTATTCTGAACAAGTCCAATGTTCGGACCACATAGGAAACACAGTAGAGTAGAAGAGTCCTCTTTTCTCAAGAGCAGAGTGTGTTTCTTCTAAGGCGAGCTAGCGTTTGTTTCCCAGTCCTAAATGGAGTTGAATAACATGCAGTTTCTGGTCCTATGAGCAAGAGTTGTTTTCTGGTAATAAGAGTCACTATTGTGCTCCCATTGTCATTCACAGGGCAAATAGCTCTGGCGTCTGTTCCCAGCATGCACAGTGTATTGGACTGAAGAGGATCTACTGTTCTTGTCAGGTTCCTAAGTAAAGTTGAACTAGATATGGCCGTGTGTGTAGGAAGCACAGTTCTTTTGTTCTGAGCAAGCTTACTGTTCTGGCCCTATAGGAAACACAGTAGAGTAGAAGAGTGCTCCTTTCTCAAAAGCAGAGTGTGTTTCTTGTAAGGCGAGATAGAGTTTGTTTCCCAGTCCTAAAAGGAGTTGAATCACATGCAGATTCTGGTCCTATGAGCAAGAGTTTTTTTTCTGGTAAGGAAAGTCACTATTGCGCTCCCATTGCCATACACAGTGCAAATAGCACTCGTGTCTGTTCCCAGCAAGTACAGTGTATCGGACTGAAGAGGAGCTACTGTTCTTGTCAGTTAAGGAAGCAGAGTTGAATGAGATATGGCCCCTGTGTGTAGGAAGCACAGTTCTCTTGTTCTGAGCAAGCTCACTGTTCTGGCCCTATAGGAAGCACAGTAGAGTAGAAGAGTGATCATTTCTCTAAAGCAGATTGTGTTTATTGTAAGGCAAACTCGCGTTTGTTTCCCAGTCCTAAATGGAGTTGAGTCACATGTAGTTTTTGGTCCTACGAGCAAGAGTTGTTTTCTGGTAAGAAGAGTCACTGTTGCGCTCCAAATGCCATACACAGTGCAAATAGCACTCGCATCTGTTCCCAGCAAGTACAGTGTATTGGACTGAAGAGGATCTACTGTTCTTGTCAGGTTCCTATGCCGAATTGAACTAGATATGGCCGTGTGTGTAGGAAGCACAGTTCTTTTGTTCTGAGCAAACTCACTGTTCAGACCAATTAGGAAACACAGTAGAGTAGAAGAGTGCTTTTTCTTTAAAGCAGAGTGTGTTTCTTGTAAGGCTAGCTAGCGTTTTTTTCCCAGTCCTAAATGGAGTTGAATCACATGCAGTTTCTGGTCCTATGAGCAAGAGTTGTTTTCTGGTAAGAAGAGTCACTATTGTGCTCCCATTGTGATACACAGGGCAAATAGCTCTGGCCTCTGTTCCCAGCATGTACAGTGTATTGGACTGAAGAGGATCTACTGTCCTTGTCAGGTTCTTAAGCAAAGTTGAACTAGATATGGCCGTGTGTGTAGGAAGCACAGTTCTTATGTTATTTGCAAGCTCACTGTTCAGGCCCTATAGGAAACACAGTAGAGAAGAAGAGTGCTCTTTTCTCAAAAGCAGAGTGTGTTTCTTGTAAGACGAGCTAGCGTTTGTTTCCCAGTCCTAATTGGAGTTGAGTCACATGCAGTTTTTGGTCCAACGAGCAAGAGTTGTTTTATGGTAAGAATAGTCACTATTGCCCTGCCATTTCCATACACAGGACAAATAGCACTGGCGTCTGTTCCCAGCAAGTACAGTGTACTGGACTGAAGAGGATCTACTGTTCTTGTCAGGTTCCTAAGCAGAATTGAACTAGATATGGCGGTGTGTGTAGGAAGCACAGTTCTTTTGTTCTGAGCAAGCTCACTCTTCAGACACCATAGGAAACACAGTAGAGTAGAAGAGTGCTCTTTTCAGAAAAGCAGAGTGTGTTTCTTGTAAGGCGAGCTAGCGTTTGTTTCCCAGTCCTAAATGGAGTTGAATCACATGCAGTTTCTGGTCCTACGAGCAAGAGATGTTTTCTCGTAAGGAAAGTCACTATTGTGCTCCCATTGCCATACACAGTGCAAATAGCACTTGCGTCTGTTCCCAGCAAGTACAGTGTATCGGACTGAAGAGGAGCTACTCTTCTTTTCAATTTCCTAAGCAGAGTGGAACTAGATATGGCCCGTGTGTGTAGGAAGCACAGTTCTTATGTTATTTGCAAGCTCACTGTTCAGGCCCTAAGGGAAACACAGTAGAGTAGAAGAGTGCTCTTTTCTCTAAAGCAGAGTGTGTTTCTTGTAAGGCGAGCTCAAGTTTGTTTATCAGTCCTAAATGGAGTTGAGTCACATGCAGTTTTTGGTCCTACGAGCAAGAGTTGTTTCATGGTAAGAATAGTCACTATTGCACTGCCATTGCCATACACAGGACAAATAGCACTGGCGTCTGTTCCCAGCAAGTACCGTGTACTGGACTGAAGAGGATCTACTGTTCTTGTCAGGTTCCTAAGCAGAATTGAACTAGATATGGCCGTGTGTGTAGGAAGCACAATTCTTTTGTTCTGAGCAAGCTCACTCTTCTTTCCCTATAGGAAACACAGTAGAGTAGATGAGTGCTCTTTTCTCAAAAGCAGAGTGTGTTTCTTGTAAAGTGAGATAGCGTTTGTTTCCCAGTCCTAAATGGAGTTGAATCACATGCAGTTTCTGGTCCTACGAGCAAGAGTTGTTTTCTGGTAAGGAAAGTCACTATTGTGCTCCCATTGCCATACACAGTGCCAAGAGCACTCGGGTCTGTTTCCAGCAAGTACAGTGTATTTGACTGAAGAGGAGCTACAGTTCTTGTCAGTTTCCTAAGCAGAGTTGAACTAGATATGGTCCGTGTGTGTAGGAAGCACAGTTCTTTTGTTCTGAGCAAGCTCACTGTTTGGACCCCTAGGAAACACAGTAGAGTAGAAGAGTGCTTTTTTCTCCAAAGCAGAGTGTGTTTCTTGTAAGGCGAGCTAGCGTTTGTTTCCCAGTCCTAAATGGAGTTGAATCCCATTCAGCTTCTGGTCCTACGAGCAAGAGTTGTTTTCTGGTAAGAAGAGTCACTATTGCGGTCCCATTGCCATACACAGTGCAAATAGCACTCGCATCTGTTCCCAGCAAGTACAGTGTATCGGACTGAAGAGGAGCTACTGTTCTTGTCAGTTTCCTAAGCAGAGTTGAACAAGATATGATCCGTGTGTAAGATGCACAGTTCTTTTGTTCTGAGCAAGCTCACTGTTTGGACCCCATAGGAAACACAGTAGAGTAGAAGAGTGCTCTTTTCTCAAAAGCAGAGTGTGTTTTTTGTAAGGCGAGGTAGCGTTTGTTTCCCAGTCCTAAATGGAGTTGAATCACATGCAGATTCTGGTCCTACAAGCAAGAGTTGTTTTCTGTAAGGAAAGTCACTATTGCGCTCCCATTGCCATACACAGTGCAAATAGCACTCGCGTCTGTTCCCAGCTAGTACAGTGTACCAGACTGAAGAGGAGCTACTGTTCTTGTCAGTTTCCTAAGCAGAGTTGAACTACATATGTCCCGTGTGTGTAGGAAGCACAGTTCTTATGTTCTGAGCAAGCTCACTGTTCAGGCCCTATAGGAAACACAGTAGAGTAGACGAGTTCTCTTTTCTCTAAAGCAGAGTGTGTTTCTTGTAAGGCGATCTCAGGTTTGTTTCCCAGTCCTAAATGGAGTTGAGTCACATGCAGATTCTGGTCTTACGAGCAAAAGTTGTTTTCTCGTCAGGAAAGTCACCATTGCGCTCCCATTGCCATACACAGTGCAAATAGCACTCGCGTCTGTTCCGAGCAAGTACAGTGTATTGAACTGAAGAGGAGCTACTGTTCTTGTCAGTTTCCTAAGCAGAGTTGAACTAGATATGGCCCGTTTGTAGGAAGCACAGTTCTTATGTTCTGAGCAAGCTCACTGTTAAGGCCCTATAGGAGACACAGCAGAGTAGAAGAGTGCTCTTTTCTCTAAAGCAGAGTGTGTTTTTTGTAAGGCGAGCTAGCTTTTGTTTCCCAGTCATAAATGGAGTTGAATCACATGCAGTTTGTGGTCCTACGAGCAAGAGTTGTTTTCTGGTAAGAAGAGACACTATTGTGCTCCAATTGCCATACACAGAACAAATAGCACTCTTGTCTGTTCCCAGCATTTACAGTGTATTGGACTGAATAGGAGCTACTATTCTTGTCAGTTTCCTAAGCAGAGTTGAACTAGATATGGTCCATGTGTGTAGGAAGCACAGTTCTTTTGTTCTGAGCAAGCTCACTGTTTGGAACCCATAGGAAACACAGTAGAGTAGAAGAGTGCTCTTTTCTCAAAAGCAGAGTGTGTTTCTTGTAAGGCGAGATAGCGTTTGTTTCCCAGTCCTAAATGGAGGTGAATCACATGCAGTTTCTGGTCCTATGAGAAAGAGTTGTTTTCTGGTAAGAAGAGTCACTATTGCGCTGCCATTGCCATACACAGGACAAAAGCACTGTTGTCTGTTCCCAGCAAGTACCCTGTATTGGACTGAAGAGGATCTACTGTTCTTGTCAGGTTCCTAAGCAGAATTGAACTAGATATGGCAGTGTGTGTAGGAAGCACAGTTTTTTTTTTCTGAAAAAGTTCACTGTTCGGACCACATAGGAAACACAGTAGAGGAGAAGAGTGCTCTTTTCTCAAAAGCAGAGTGTGATTCTTGTAAGGCGAGCTAGCATTTGTTTCCCAGTCCTAAATGGAGTTGAATCACATGCAGTTTCTGGTCCTATGAGCAAGAATTGTTTTCTGGTAAGAAGAGTCACTATTGTGCTCCCATTGTCATACACAGGGCAAATAGCCCTGGTGTCTGTTCCCAGCATGTACAGTGTATTGGACTGAAGAGGATCTACTGTTCTTGTCAGGTTCCTAAGCAGAATTGAACTAGATATGGCCATGTGTGTAGGAAGCACAGTTCTTTTGTTCTGAGCAAGCTCACTGTTCTTTCCCTATAGGAAACACAGAAGAGAAGAACAGTGCTCTTTTCTCAAAAGCAGAGTGTGTTTCTTGTAAGGCGAGCTAGCGTTTGTTTCCCAGTCCTGAATGGAATTGAATCACATGCAGTTTCTGGTCCTACAAGAAAGAGTTGTTTTCTGGTAAGGAAAGTCACTATTGTGCTCCCATTGCCATACACAGTGCAAATAGCACTGGCGTCTGTTCCCAGCAAGTACAGTGTATCGGACTGAAGAGGAGCTACTCTTCTTTTCAATTTCCTAAGCACAGTGGAACTAGATATGGCCCGTGTGTGCAGGAAGCACAGTTCTTATGTTATGAGCAAGCTCACTGTTCAGGCCCTAAGGGAAACACAGTAGAGTAGAAGAGTGCTCTTTTCTCTAAAGCAGAGTGTGTTTCTTGTAAGGCGAGCTCAAGTTTGTTTCCCAGTCCTAAATGGAGTTGAGTCACATGCAGTTTTTGGTCCTATGAGCAAGAGTCGTTTTATGGTAAGAATAGTCACTATTGTGCTGCCATTGCCATACACAAAACAAATAGCACTGGCGTCTGTTCCCAGCAAGTACCGTGTACTGGACTGAAGAGGATCTACTGTTCTTGTCAGGTTCCTAAGCAGAATTGAACTAGATATGGCCATGTGTGTAGGAAGCACAATTCTTTTGTTCTGAGCAAGCTCACTTTTCTTTCCCTATAGGAAACACAGTAGAGTAGATGAGTGCTCTTTTCTCCAAAGCAGAGTGTGTTTCTTGTAAGGCGAGCTAGCGTTTGTTTCCCAGTCCTAAATGGAGTTGAATCCCATTCAGTTTCTGGTCCTACGAGCAAGAGTTGTTTTCTGGAAAGGAAAGTCACTATTGCGCTCCCATTGCCATACACATTGCCAAGAGCACTCGGGTCTGTTTCCAGCAAGTACAGTGTATTTGACTGAAGAGGAGCTACTGTTCTTGTCAGTTTCCTAAGCAGAGTTGAACTAGATATGGTCCGTGTGTGTAGGAAGCACAGTTCTTTTGTTCTGAGCAAGCTCACTGTTTGGATCCCATAGGAAACACAGTAGAGTAGAAGAGTGCTCTTTTCTCCAAAGCAGAGTGTGTTTCTTGTAAGGCGAGCTAGCGTTTGTTTCCCAGTCCTAAATGGAGTTGAATCCCATTCAGTTTCTGGTCCTACGAGCAAGAGTTGTTTTCTGGTAAGAAGTGTCACTATTGCGCTGCCATTGCCATACACAGGACAAATAGCACTCTTGTCTGTTCCCAGCATGTACAGTGTATTGGACTGAATAGGAGCTACTGTTCTTGTCAGTTTCCTAACCAGAGTTGAACTACATATGGTCCGTGTGTGTAGGAAGCACAGTTCTTTTGCTCTGAGCAAGCTCACTGTTTGGACCCCATAGGAAACACAGTAGAGTAGAAGAGTGCTCTTTTCTCAAAAGCAGAGTGTGTTTCTAGTAAGGCGAGCTAGCGTTTGTTTCCCAGTCCTAAATGGTGTTGAATCCCATTCAGTTTCTGGTCCTACAAGCAAGAGTTGTTTTCTGGTAAGAAGAGTCACTATTGCGCTGCCATTGCCATACACAGGACAAATAGCACTGGCGTCTGTTCCCAGCATGTAAAGTGTATTGGACTGAATAGGAGCTACTGTTCTTGTCAGTTTCCTAACCAGATTTGAACTACATATGGTCCGTGTGTGTAGGAAGCACAGTTCTTTTGTTCTGAGCAAGCTTACTGTTTGGACACCATAGGAAACACAGTAGAGTAGAAGAGTGCTCTTTTCTCAAAAGCAGAGTGTGTTTCTTGTAAGGCGAGATAGCTTTTGTTTTCCAGTTCTAAATGGAGTTGAATCACATGCAGTTTCTGGTCCTAGGAGCAAGAGTTGTTTTCTGGTAAGAAGAGTAACTATTGCGCTGCCATTGCCATACACAGGACAAATTGCACTGTTGTCTGTTCCCAGCATGTACAGTGTATTGGAATGAAGAGGATCTACTCTTCTTGTCAGGTTCTTAAGCAGAATTGAACTAGATATGGCCGTGTGTGTAGGGAGCACAGTTTTTTTGTTCTGAACAAGCTCACTGTTTGGACCCCATAGGAAAAACAGTAGAGTAGAAGAGTGCTCTTTTCTCAAAAGCAGAGTGTGTTTTTTGTAAGGCGAGGTAGCGTTTGTTTCCCAGTCCTAAATGGAGTTGAATCACATGCAGATTCTGGTCCTATAAGCAAGAGTTGTTTTCTTGTAAGGAAAGTCACTATTGCGCTCCCATTGACATACACAGTGCAAATAGCACTCGCGTCTGTTCCCAGCTAGTACAGTGTACCAGACTGAAGAGGAGCTACTGTTCTTGTCAGTTTCCTAAGCAGAGTTGAGCTACATATGGCCCGTGTGTGTAGGAAGCACAGTTCTTATGTTCTGAGCAAGCTCACTGTTCAGGCCCTATAGGAAACACAGTAGATTAGACGAGTTCTCTTTTCTCTAAAGCAGAGTGTGTTTCTTGTAAGGCGATCTCAGGTTTGTTTCCCAGTCCTAAATGGAGTTGAGTCACATGCAGATTCTGGTCTTACGAGCAAAAGTTGTTTTCTGGTCAGGAAAGTCACCATTGCGCTCCCATTGCCATACACAGTGCAAATAGCACTCGCGTCTGTTCCGAGCAAGTACAGTGTATTGAACTGAAGAGGAGTTACTGTTCTTGTCAGTTTCCTAAGCAGAGTTGAACTAGATATGGCCCATGTGTAGGAAGCACAGTTCTTATGTTCTGAGCAAGCTCACTGTTAAGGCCCTATAGGAGACACAGTAGAGTAGAAGAGTGCTCTTTTCTCTAAAGCAGAGTGTGTTTCTTGTAAGGCGATCTCAGGTTTGTTTCCCAGTCCTAAATGGAGTTGAGTCACATGCAGTTTTTGGTCCTACGAGCAAGAGTTGTTTTATGGTAAGAATAGTCACTATTGCCCTGCCATTTCCATACACAGGACAAATAGCACTGGCGTCTGTTCCCAGCAAGTACAGTGTACTGGACTGAAGAGGATCTACTGTTCTTGTCAGGTTTCTAAGCAGAATTGAATTAGATATGGCCATGTGTGTAGGAAGCACAGTTCTTTTGTTCTGAGAAAGCTCACTGTTCTTTCCCTATAGGAAACACAGTAGAGTAGAAGAGTGCTCTTTTCTCTAAAGCAGAGTGTGTTTTTTGTAAGGCGAGCTAGCTTTTGTTTCCCAGTCATAAATGGAGTTGAATCACATGCAGTTTGTGGTCCTACGAGCAAGAGTTGTTTTCTGGTAAGAAGAGTCACTATTGTGCTCCAATTGCCATACACAGTACAAATAGCACTCTTGTCTGTTCCCAGCAAGTACAGTGTATTTGACTGAATAGGAGCTACTATTCTTGTCAGTTTCCTAAGCAGAGTTGAACTAGATATGGTCCGTGTGTGTAGGAAGCACAGTTCTTTTGTTCTGAGCAAGCTCACTGTTTGGAACCCATAGGAAACACAGTAGAGTAGAAGAGTGCTCTTTTCTCAAAAGCAGAGTGTGTTTCTTGTAAGGCGAGAATGCGTTTGTTTCCCTGTCCTAAATGGAGGTGAATCACATGCAGTTTCTGGTCCTATGAGAAAGAGTTGTTTTCTGGTAAGAAGAGTCACTATTGCGCTGCCATTGCCATACACAGGACAAAAGCACTGTTGTCTGTTCCCAGCAAGTACCCTGTATTGGACTGAAGAGGATCTACTGTTCTTGTCAGGTTCCTAAGCAGAATTGAACTAGATATGCCCCGTGTGTGTAGGAAGCACAGTTCTTTTGTTCTGAGCAAGCTCACTGTTCTGGCCCTATAGGAAACACAGGAGAGTAGAAGAGTGCTGTTTTCTCAAAAGCAGAGTGTGTTTCTTGCAAGGCGAGCTAGCGTTTGTTTCCCAGTCCTAAACGGAGTTGAATCCCATGCAGTTTCTGGTCTTACGAGCAAGAGTTGTTTTCTGCTAAGAAGAGTCACTATTGTGCTCCCATTGTCATACACAGGGCAAATAGCACTGGTGTCTGTTCCCAGCATGTACAGTGTATTGGACTGAAGAGGATCTACTGTTCTTGTCAGGTTCCTAAGCAGAATTGAACTAGATATGGCCATGTGTGTAGGAAGCACAGTTCTTTTGTTCTGAGCAAGCTCACTGTTCTTTCCCTATAGGAAACACAGTAGAGAAGAAGAGTGCTCTTTTCTCAAAAGCAGAGTGTGTTTCTTGTAAGGCGAGCTAGCGTTTGTTTCCCAGTCCTAAATGGAGGTGAATCACATGCAGTTTCTGGCCCTACGAGCAAGAGTTGTTTTCTGGTAAGGAAAGTCACTATTGTGCTCCCATTGCCATACACAGTGCAAATAGCACTTGCGTCTGTTCCCAGCAAGTACAGTGTATCGGACTGAAGAGGAGCTACTTTTCTTTTCAATTTCCTAAGCAGAGTGGAACTAGATATGGCTCGTGTGTGTAGGAAGCACAGTTCTTATGTTATGAGCAAGCTCACTGTTCAGGCCCTATGGGAAACACAGTAGAGTAGAAGAGTGCTCTTTTTTCTAAAGCAGAGTGTGTTTCTTGTAAGGCGAGCTCAAGTTTGTTTCCCAGTCCTAAATGGAGTTGAGTCACATGCAGTTTTTGGTCCTACGAGCAAGAGTTGTTTTATGGTAAGAATAGTCACTATTGCCCTGCCATTTCCATACACAGGACAAATAGCACTGGCGTCTGTTCCCAGCAAGTACAGTGTACTGGACTGAAGAGGATCTACTGTTCTTGTCAGGTTTCTAAGCAGAATTGAATTAGATATGGCCATGTGTGTAGGAAGCACAGTTCTTTTGTTCTGAGAAAGCTCACTCTTCTTTCCCTATAGGAAACACAGTACAGTAGAAGAGTGCTCTTTTCTCTAAAGCAGAGTGTGTTTTTTGTAAGGCGAGGTAGCGTTTGTTTCCCAGTCCTAAATGGAGTTGAATCACATGCAGATTCTGGTCCTACAAGTAAGAGTTGTTTTCTTGTAAGGAAAGTCACTATTGCGCTCCCATTGCCATACACAGTGCAAATAGCACTCGCGTCTGTTCCCAGCAAGTACAGTGTACCAGACTGAAGAGGAGCTACTGTTCTTGTCAGTTTCCTCAGCAGAGTTGAACTACATATGGCCCGTGTGTGTAGGAAGCACAGTTCTTATGTTCTGAGCAAGCTCACTGTTCAGGCCCTATAGGAAACACAGTAGAGTAGACGAGTTCTCTTTTCTCTAAAGCAGAGTGTGTTTCTTGTAAGGCGATCTCAGGTTTGTTTCCCAGTCCTAAATGGAGTTGAGTCACATGCAGATTCTGGTCTTACGAGGAAAAGTTGTTTTCTGGTCAGGAAAGTCACCATTGCGCTCCCATTGCCATACACAGTGCAAATAGCACTCGCATCTGTTCCGAGCAAGTACAGTGTATTGAACTGAAGAGGAGCTACTGTTCTTGTCAGTTTCCTAAGCAGAGTTGAACTGGATATGGCCCGTTTGTAGGAAGCACAGTTCTTATGTTCTGAGCAAGCTCACTGTTAAGGCCCTATAGGAGACACAGCAGAGTAGAAGAGTGCTCTTTTCTCTAAAGCAGAGTGTGTTTCTTTTAAGGCGAGCTCGCGTTTGTTTCCCAGTCTAAATGGAGTTGAGTCACATGTAGTTTTTGGTCCTACGAGCAAGAGTTGTTTTCTGGTAAGAAGAGTCACTATTGTGCTCCAATTGCCATACACAGTACAAATAGCACTCTTGTCTGTTCCCAGCAAGTACAGTGTATTTGACTGAAGAGGAGCTACTGTTCTTGTCAGTTTCCTAAGCAGAGTTGAACTAGATATGGTCCGTGTGTGTAGGAAGCACAGTTCTTTTGTTCTGAGCAAGCTCACTGTTTGGACCCCATAGGAAACACAGTAGAGTAGAAGAGTGCTCTTTTCTCAAAAGCAGAGAGTTTTTCTTGTAAGGCGAGATAGCTTTTGTTTTCCAGTCCTAAATGGAGTTGAATCCCATTCAGTTTCTGGTCCTTCGAGAAAGAGTTGTTTTCTGGTAAGAAGAGTCACTATTGCGCTGCCATTGCCATACACAGGACAAATAGCACTGTTGTCTGTTCCCAGCAAGTACAGTGTATTGGAATGAAGAGGATCTACTGTTCTTGTCAGGTTCTTAAGCAGAATTGAACTAGATATGGCCGTGTGTGTAGGGAGCACAGTTTTTTTGTTCTGAGCAAGCTCACTGTTTGGACCCCATAGGAAACACAGTAGAGTAGAAGAGTGTTCTTTTCTCAAAAGCAGAGTGTGTTTTTTGTAAGGCGAGGTAGCGTTTGTTTCCCAGTCCTAAATGGAGTTGAATCACATGCAGAATCTGGTCCTACAAGCAAGAGTTGTTTTCTTGTAAGGAAAGTCACTATTGCGCTCCCATTGCCATACACAGTGCAAATAGCACTCGCGTCTGTTCCCAGCAAGTACAGTGTACCAGACTGAAGAGGAGCTACTGTTCTTGTCAGTTTCCTAAGCAGAGTTGAGCTACATATGGCCCGTGTGTGTAGGAAGCACAGTTCTTATGTTCTGAGCAAGCTCACTGTTCAGGCCCTATAGGAAACACAGTAGATTAGACGAGTTCTCTTTTCTCTAAAGCAGAGTGTGTTTCTTGTAAGGCGATCTCAGGTTTGTTTCCCAGTCCTAAATGGAGTTGAGTCACATGCAGATTCTGGTCTTAAGAGCAAAAGTTGTTTTCTTGTAAGGAAAGTCACTATTGCGCTGCCATTGCCATACACAGGACAAAAGCACTGTTGTCTGTTCCCAGCAAGTACCCTGTATTGGACTGAAGAGGATCTACTGTTCTTGTCAGTTTCCTAAGCAGAATTGAACTAGATATGGCCGTGTGTGTAGGAAGCACAGTTTTTTTTTTCTGAAAAAGTTCACTGTTCGGACCACATAGGAAACACAGTAGAGTAGAAGAGTGCTCTTTTCTCAAAAGCAGAGTGTGATTCTTGTAAGGCGAGTTAGCATTTGTTTCCCAGTCCTAAATGGAGTTGAATCACATGCAGTTTCTGGTCCTACGAGCAAGAATTGTTTTCTGGTAAGAAGAGTCACTATTGTGCTCCCATTCTTATACACAGGGCAAATAGCACTGGTGTCTGTTCCCAGCATGTACAGTGTATTGGACTGTAGAGGATCTACTGTTCTTGTCAGGTTCCTAAGCAGAATTGAACTAGATATGGCCGTGTGTGTAGGAAGCACAGTTCTTTTGTTCTGAGCAAGCTCACTGTTCAGACACCATAGGAAACACAGTGGAGTAGAAGAGTGCTCTTTTCAGAAAATCAGAGTGTGTTTCTTGTAAGGCGAGCTAGCGTTTGTTTCCCAGTCCTAAATGGAGTTGAATCACATGCAGATTCTGGTCCTACAAGCAAGAGTTGTTTTCTTGTAAGGAAAGTCACTATTGCGCTCCCATTGCCATACACAGTGCAAATAGCACTGGCGTCTGTTCCCAGCAAGTACAGTGTACCAGACTGAAGAGGAGCTACTGTTCTTGTCAGTTTCCTCAGCAGAGTTGAACTACATATGGCCCGTGTGTGTAGGAAGCACAGTTCTTATGTTCTGAGCAAGCTCACTGTTCAGGCCCTATAGGAAACACAGTAGAGTAGACGAGTTCTCTTTTCTCTAAAGCAGAGTGTGTTTCTTGTAAGGCGATCTCAGGTTTGTTTCCCAGTCCTAAATGGAGTTGAGTCACATGCAGATTCTGGTCTTACGAGGAAAAGTTGTTTTCTGGTCAGGAAAGTCACCATTGCGCTCCCATTGCCATACACAGTGCAAATAGCACTCGCATCTGTTCCGAGCAAGTACAGTGTATTGAACTGAAGAGGAGCTACTGTTCTTGTCAGTTTCCTAAGCAGAGTTGAACTGGATATGGCCCGTTTGTAGGAAGCACAGTTCTTATGTTCTGAGCAAGCTCACTGTTAAGGCCCTATAGGAGACACAGTAGAGTAGAAGAGTGCTCTTTTCTCTAAAGCAGACTGTGTTTCTTTTAAGGCGAGCTCGCGTTTGTTTCCCAGTCTAAATGGAGTTGAGTCACATGTAGTTTTTGGTCCTACGAGCAAGAGTTGTTTTCTGGTAAGAAGAGTCACTATTGTGCTCCAATTGCCATACACAGTACAAATAGCACTCTTGTCTGTTCCCAGCAAGTACAGTGTATTTGACTGAAGAGGAGCTACTGTTCTTGTCAGTTTCCTAAGCAGAGTTGAACTAGATATGGTCCGTGTGTGTAGGAAGCACAGTTCTTTTGTTCTGAGCAAGCTCACTGTTTGGACCCCATAGGAAACACAGTAGAGTAGAAGAGTGCTCTTTTCTCAAAAGCAGAGAGTTTTTCTTGTAAGGCGAGATAGCTTTTGTTTTCCAGTCCTAAATGGAGTTGAATCCCATTCAGTTTCTGGTCCTTCGAGAAAGAGTTGTTTTCTGGTAAGAAGAGTCACTATTGCGCTGCCATTGCCATACACAGGACAAATAGCACTGTTGTCTGTTCCCAGCAAGTACAGTGTATTGGAATGAAGAGGATCTACTGTTCTTGTCAGGTTCTTAAGCAGAATTGAACTAGATATGGCCGTGTGTGTAGGGAGCACAGTTTTTTTGTTCTGAGCAAGCTCACTGTTTGGACCCCATAGGAAACACAGTAGAGTAGAAGAGTGTTCTTTTCTCAAAAGCAGAGTGTGTTTTTTGTAAGGCGAGGTAGCGTTTGTTTCCCAGTCCTAAATGGAGTTGAATCACATGCAGAATCTGGTCCTACAAGCAAGAGTTGTTTTCTTGTAAGGAAAGTCACTATTGCGCTCCCATTGCCATACACAGTGCAAATAGCACTCGCGTCTGTTCCCAGCAAGTACAGTGTACCAGACTGAAGAGGAGCTACTGTTCTTGTCAGTTTCCTAAGCAGAGTTGAGCTACATATGGCCCGTGTGTGTAGGAAGCACAGTTCTTATGTTCTGAGCAAGCTCACTGTTCAGGCCCTATAGGAAACACAGTAGAGTAGACGAGTTCTCTTTTCTCTAAAGCAGAGTGTGTTTCTTGTAAGGCGATCTCAGGTTTGTTTCCCAGTCCTAAATGGAGTTGAGTCACATGCAGATTCTGGTCTTACGAGCAAAAGTTGTTTTCTTGTAAGGAAAGTCACTATTGCGCTGCCATTGCCATACAAAGGACAAAAGCACTGTTGTCTGTTCCCAGCAAGTACCCTGTATTGGACTGAAGAGGATCTACTGTTCTTGTCAGTTTCCTAAGCAGAATTGAACTAGATATGGCCGTGTGTGTAGGAAGCACAGTTTTTTTTTTCTGAAAAAGTTCACTGTTCGGACCACATAGGAAACACAGTAGAGTAGAAGAGTGCTCTTTTCTCAAAAGCAGAGTGTGATTCTTGTAAGGCGAGTTAGCATTTGTTTCCCAGTCCTAAATGGAGTTGAATCACATGCAGTTTCTGGTCCTACGAGCAAGAATTGTTTTCTGGTAAGAAGAGTCACTATTGTGCTCCCATTCTTATACACAGGGCAAATAGCACTGGTGTCTGTTCCCAGCATGTACAGTGTATTGGACTGTAGAGGATCTACTGTTCTTGTCAGGTTCCTAAGCAGAATTGAACTAGATATGGCCGTGTGTGTAGGAAGCACAGTTCTTTTGTTCTGAGCAAGCTCACTGTTCAGACACCATAGGAAACACAGTGGAGTAGAAGAGTGCTCTTTTCAGAAAATCAGAGTGTGTTTCTTGTAAGGCGAGCTAGCGCTTGTTTCCCAGTCCTAAAGGGAGTTGAATCACATGCAGTTTCTGGTCCTACGAGCAAGAGTTGTTTTCTGGTAAGGAAAGTCACTATTGTGCTCCCATTGCCATACACAGTGCAAATAGCCCTTGCGTCTGTTCCCAGCAAGTACAGTGTATCGGACTGAAGAGGAGCTACTCTTCTTTTCAATTTCCTAAGCAGAGTGGAACTAGATATGGCCCGTGTGTGTAGGAAGCACAGTTCTTATGTTATGAGCAAGCTCACTGTTCAGGCCCTAAGGGAAACACAGTAGAGTAGAAGAGTGCTCTTTTCTCTAAAGCAGAGTGTGTTTCTTGTAAGGCGAGCTCAAGTTTGTTTCCCAGTCGTAAATGGAGTTGAGTCACATGCAGTTTTTGGTCCTACGAGCAAGAGTTTTTTTCTGCTAAGAAGAGTCACTATTGTGCTCCCTTTGCTTACACAGTGCAAATAGCACTCGCGTCTATTCCCAGCAAGTACAGTGTATTGGACTGAAGAGAAGCTACTGTTCTTGTCAGTTTCCTAAGCAGAGTTGAACTAGATATGCCGCGTGTGTGTAGGAAGCACAGTTCTTTGTTCTGAGCAAGCTCACACTCTGGCCCTATAGGAAACACAGGAGAGTAGAAGAGTGCTGTTTTCTCAAAAGCAGAGTGTGTTTCTTGCAAGGCGAGCTAGCGTTTGTTTCCCAGTCCTAAACGGAGTTGAATCCCATGCAGTTTCTGGTCCTACGAGCAAGAGTTGTTTTCTGCTAAGAAGAGTCACTATTGCGCTCCCTTTGCTTAAACAGTGCAAATAGCACTCGTGTCTGTTCCCAGCAAGTACAGTGTATTGGACTGAAGAGAAGCTACTGTTCTTGTCAGTTTCCTAAGCAGAGTTGAACTAGATATGCCCCGTGTGTGTAGGAAGCACAGTTCTTTTGTTCTGAGCAAGCTCACTGTTCTGGCCCTATAGGAAACACAGGAGAGTAGAAGAGTGCTGTTTTCTCAAAAGCAGAGTGTGTTTCTTGCAAGGCGAGCTAGCGTTTGTTTCCCAGTCCTAAACGGAGTTGAATCCCATGCAGTTTCTGGTCCTACGAGCAAGAGTTGTTTTCTGCTAAGAAGAGTCACTACTGCGCTCCCATTGCCATACACAGTGCAAATAGCACTCGCGTCTGTTCCCAGCAAGTACAGTGTATTGGACTGAAGAGAAGCTACTGTTCTTGTCAGTTTCCTAAGCAGAGTTGAACTAGATATGCCCCGTGTGTGTAGGAAGCACAGTTCTTTTGTTCTGAGCAAGCTCACTGTTCTGGCCCTATAGGAAACACAGGAGAGTAGAAGAGTGCTGTTTTCTCAAAAGCAGAGTGTGTTTCTTGCAAGGCGAGCCAGCGTTTGTTTCCCAGTCCTAAACGGAGTTGAATCCCATGCAGTTTCTGGTCCTACGAGCAAGAATTGTTTTCCGCTAAGAAGAGTCACTATTGTGCTCCCTTTGCTTACACAGTGCAAATAGCACTCGCGTCTATTCCCAGCAAGTACAGTGTATTGGACTGAAGAGAAGCTACTGTTCTTGTCAGTTTCCTAAGCAGAGTTGAACTAGATATGCCGCGTGTGTGTAGGAAGCACAGTTCTTTGTTCTGAGCAAGCTCACTGTTCTGGCCCTATAGGAAACACAGGAGAGTAGAAGAGTGCTGTTTTCTCAAAAGCAGAGTGTGTTTCTTGCAAGGCGAGCTAGCGTTTGTTTCCCAGTCCTAAACGGAGTTGAATCCCATGCAGTTTCTGGTCCTACGAGCAAGAGTTGTTTTGTGCTAAGAAGAGTCACTATTGCGCTCCCTTTGCTTACACAGTGCAAATAGCACTCGTGTCTGTTCCCAGCAAGTACAGTGTATTGGACTGAAGAGAAGCTACTGTTCTTGTCAGTTTCCTAAGCAGAGTTGAACTAGATATGCCCCGTGTGTGTAGGAAGCACAGTTCTTTTGTTCTGAGCAAGCTCACTGTTCTGGCCCTATAGGAAACACAGGAGAGTAGAAGAGTGCTGTTTTCTCAAAAGCAGAGTGTGTTTCTTGCAAGGCGAGCTAGCGTTTGTTTCCCAGTCCTAAACGGAGTTGAATCCCATGCAGTTTCTGGTCCTACGAGCAAGAGTTGTTTTCTGCTAAGAAGAGTCACTACTGCGCTCCCATTGTCATACACAGTGCAAATAGCACTCGCGTCTGTTCCCAGCAAGTACAGTGTATTGGACTGAAGAGAAGCTACTGTTCTTGTCAGTTTCCTAAGCAGAGTTGAACTAGATATGCCCCGTGTGTGTAGGAAGCACAGTTCTTTTGTTCTGAGCAAGCTCACTGTTCTGGCCCTATAGGAAACACAGGAGAGTAGAAGAGTGCTGTTTTCTCAAAAGCAGAGTGTGTTTCTTGCAAGGCGAGCCAGCGTTTGTTTCCCAGTCCTAAACGGAGTTGAATCCCATGCAGTTTCTGGTCCTACGAGCAAGAATTGTTTTCCGCTAAGAAGAGTCACTATTGTGCTCCCTTTGCTTTCACAGTGCAAATAGCACTCGCTTCTATTCCCAGCAAGTACAGTGTATTGGACTGAAGAGAAGCTACTGTTCTTGTCAGTTTCCTAAGCAGAGTTGAACTAGATATGCCGCGTGTGTGTAGGAAGCACAGTTCTTTGTTCTGAGCAAGCTCACTGTTCTGGCCCTATAGGAAACACAGGAGAGTAGAAGAGTGCTGTTTTCTCAAAAGCAGAGTGTGTTTCTTGCAAGGCGAGCTAGCGTTTGTTTCCCAGTCCTAAACGGAGTTGAATCCCATCAGTTTCTGGTCCTACGAGCAAGAGTTGTTTTGTGCTAAGAAGAGTCACTATTGCGCTCCCTTTGCTTACACAGTGCAAATAGCACTAGTGTCTGTTCCCAGCAAGTACAGTGTATTGGACTGAAGAGAAGCTACTGTTCTTGTCAGTTTCCTAAGCAGAGTTGAACTAGATATGCCCCGTGTGTGTAGGAAGCACAGTTCTTTTGTTCTGAGCAAGCTCACTGTTCTGGCCCTATAGGAAACACAGGAGAGTAGAAGAGTGCTGTTTTCTCAAAAGCAGAGTGTGTTTCTTGCAAGGCGAGCTAGCGTATGTTTCCCAGTCCTAAACGGAGTTGAATCCCATGCAGTTTCTGGTCCTACGAGCAAGAGTTGTTTTCTGCTAAGAAGAGTCACTACTGCGCTCCCATTGCCATACACAGTGCAAATAGCACTCGCGTCTGTTCCCAGCTAGTACAGTGTATTGGACATAAGAGAAGCTACTGTTCTTGTCAGTTTCCTAAGCAGAGTTGAACTAGATATGCCCCGTGTGTGTAGGAAGCACAGTTCTTTTGTTCTGAGCAAGCTCACTGTTCTGGCCCTATAGGAAACACAGGAGAGTAGAAGAGTGCTCTTTTCTCAAAAGCAGAGTGTGTTTCTTGCAAGGCGAGCTAGCGTTTGTTTCCCAGTCCTAAACGGAGTTGAATCCCATGCAGTTTCTGGTCCTACGCGCAAGAGTTGTTTTCTGCTAAGAAGAGTCACTATTGCGCTCCCATTGCCATACACAGTGCAAAGAGCACTCGCGTCTGTTCCCAGCAAGTACAGTGTATTGGACGGAAGAGAAGCTACTGTTCTTGTCAGTTTCCTAAGCAGAGTTGAACTAGATATGCCCCGTGTGTGTAGGAAGCACAGTTCTTTTGTTCTGAGCAAGCTCAATGTTCTGGCCCTATAGGAAACACAGGAGAGTAGAAGAGTGCTGTTTTCTCAAAAGCAGAGTGTGTTTCTTGCAAGGAGGGCCAGCGTTTGTTTCCCAGTCCTAAACGGAGTTGAATCCCATGCAGTTTCTGGTCCTACGAGCAAGAGTTGTTTTCTGCTAAGAAGAGTCACTATTGCGCTCCCTTTGCTTACACAGTGCAAATAGCACTCGCGTCTGTTCCCAGCAAGTACAATGTATTGGACTGAAGAGAAGGTACTGTTCTTGTCAGTTTCCTAAGCAGAGTTGAACTAGATATGCCCCGTGTGTGTAGGAAGCACAGTTCTTTTGTTCTGAGCAAGCTCAATGTTCTGGCCCTATAGGAAACACAGGAGAGTAGAAGAGTGCTGTTTTCTCAAAAGCAGAGTGTGTTTCTTGCAAGGCGAGCTAGCGTTTGTTTCCCAGTCCTAAAGGGAGTTGAATCTTATGCAGTTTGTGGTCCTACAAGCAAGAGTTGTTTTCTGCTAAGAATAGTTACTATTGTGCTCCCATTGCCATACACAGTGCAAATAGCACTCGCGTCTGTTCAAAGCAAGTATAGTGTATTGGACTGAAGAGAAGGTACTGTTCTTGTCAGTTTCCTAAGCAGAGTTGAACTAGATATGCCCCGTGTGTGTAGGAATCACAGTTCTTTTGTTCTGAGCAAGCTCACTATTCTGGCCCTATAGGAAACACAGGAGAGTAGAAGAGTGCTGTTTTCTCAAAAGCAGAGTGTGTTTCTTGCAAGGCGAGCCTGCATTTGTTTCCCAGTCCTAAACGGAGTTGAATCCCATGCAGTTTCTGGTCCTACGAGCAAGAGTTGTTTTCTGCTAAGAAGAGTCACTATTGCGCTCCCATTGCCATACACAGTGCAAATAGCACTCGAGTCTGTTCCCAGCAAGTACAGTGTATTGGACTGAAGAGAAGCTACTGTTCTTGTCAGTTTCCTAAGCAGAGTTGAACCAGATATGCCCCGTGTGTGTAGGAAGCACAGTTCTTTTGTTCCGAGCAAGCTCACTGTTCTGGCCCTATAGGAAACACAGGAGAGTAGAAGAGTGCTGTTTTCTCAAAAGCAGAGTGTGTTTCTTGCAAGGCGAGCTAGCGTTTGTTTCCCAGTCCTAAACGGAGTTGAATCCCATGCAGTTTCTGGTCCTATGAGCAAGAGATTTTTTCTGCTAAGAAGAGTCACTTTTGCGCTCCCATTGCCATACACAGTGCAAATAGCACTCTCGTCTGTTCCCAGCAAGTACAGTGTATTGGACTGAAGAGAAGCTACTGTTCTTGTCAGTTTCCTAAGCAGAGTTGAACTAGATATGCCCCGTGTGTGTAGGAAGCACATTTCTTTTGTTCTGAGCAAGCTCACTGTTCTGGCCCTATAGGAAACACAGGAGAGTAGAAGAGTGCTGTTTTCTCAAAAGCAGAGTGTGTTTCTTGCAAGGCGAGCCAGCGTTTGTTTCCCAGTCCTAAATGGAGTTGAATCCCATGCAGTTTCTGGTCCTACGAGCAAGAATTGTTTTCCGCTAAGAAGAGTCACTATTGTGCTCCCTTTGCTTACACAGTGCAAATAGCACTGGCGTCTATTCCCAGCAAGTACAGTGTATTGGACTGAAGAGAAGCTACTGTTCTTGTCAGTTTCCTAAGCAGAGTTGAACTAGATATGCCCCGTGTGTGTAGGAAGCACAGTTCTTTTGTTCTGAGCAAGCTCACTGTTCTGGCCCTATAGGAAACACAGGAGAGTAGAAGAGTGCTGTTTTCTCAAAAGCAGAGTGTGTTTCTTGCAAGGCGAGCTAGCGTTTGTTTCCCAGTCCTAAACGGAGTTGAATCCCATGCAGTTTCTGGTCCTACGAGCAAGAGTTGTTTTCTGCTAAGAAGAGTCACTATTGCGCTCCCTTTGCTTACACAGTGCAAATAGCACTCGCGTCTGTTCCCAGCAAGTACAGTGTATTGGACTGAAGAGAAGCTACTGTTCTTGTCAGTTTCCTAAGCAGAGTTGAACTAGATATGCCCCGTGTGTGTAGGAAGCACAGTTCTTTTGTTCTGAGCAAGCTCACTGTTCTGGCCCTATAGGAAACACAGGAGAGTAGAAGAGTGCTGTTTTCTCAAAAGCAGAGTGTGTTTCTTGCAAGGCGAGCTAGCGTTTGTTTCCCAGTCCTAAACAGAGTTGAATCCCATGCAGTTTCTGGTCCTACGAACAAGAGTTGTTTTTTGCTAAGAAGAGTCACTATTGCGCTCCAATTGCCATACACAGTGCAAATAACACTCGCGTCTGTTCCCAGCAAGTACAGTGTATTGGACTGAAGAGAAGCTACTGTTCTTGTCAGTTTCCTAAGCAGAGTTGAACTAGATATGCCCCGTGTGTGTAGGAAGCACAGTTCTTTTGTTCTGAGCAAGCTCACTGTTCTGGCCCTATAGGAAACACAGGAGAGTAGAAGAGTGCTGTTTTCTCATAAGCAGAGTGTGTTTCTTGTAAGGCGAGCTAATGTTTGTTTCCCAGTGGTAAACGGAGTTGAATCCCATGCTGTTTCTGGTCCTACGAGCAAGAGTTGTTTCCTCTAAGAGTCACTACTGCGCTCCCATTGCCATACACAGTGCAAATAGCACTGGCGTCTGCTCCCAGCAAGTACAGTGTACCAGACTGAAGAGGAGCTACTGTTCTTGTCAGTTTCCTAAGCAGAGTTGAGCTACATATGGCCCGTGTGTGTAGGAAGCACAGTTCTTATGTTCTGAGCAAGCTCACTGTTCAGGCCCTATAGGAAACACAGTAGATTAGACGAGTTCTCTTTTCTCTAAAGCAGAGTGTGTTTCTTGTAAGGCGATCTCAGGTTTGTTTCCCAGTCCTAAATGGAGTTGAGTCACATGCAGATTCTGGTCTTAAGAGCAAAAGTTGTTTTCTTGTAAGGAAAGTCACTATTGCGCTGCCATTGCCATACACAGGACAAAAGCACTGTTGTCTGTTCCCAGCAAGTACCCTGTATTGGACTGAAGAGGATCTACTGTTCTTGTCAGTTTCCTAAGCAGAATTGAACTAGATATGGCCGTGTGTGTAGGAAGCACAGTTTTTTTTTTCTGAAAAAGTTCACTGTTCGGACCACATAGGAAACACAGTAGAGTAGAAGAGTGCTCTTTTCTCAAAAGCAGAGTGTGATTCTTGTAAGGCGAGTTAGCATTTGTTTCCCAGTCCTAAATGGAGTTGAATCACATGCAGTTTCTGGTCCTACGAGCAAGAATTGTTTTCTGGTAAGAAGAGTCACTATTGTGCTCCCATTCTTATACACAGGGCAAATAGCACTGGTGTCTGTTCCCAGCATGTACAGTGTATTGGACTGTAGAGGATCTACTGTTCTTGTCAGGTTCCTAAGCAGAATTGAACTAGATATGGCCGTGTGTGTAGGAAGCACAGTTCTTTTGTTCTGAGCAAGCTCACTGTTCAGACACCATAGGAAACACAGTGGAGTAGAAGAGTGCTCTTTTCAGAAAATCAGAGTGTGTTTCTTGTAAGGCGAGCTAGCGTTTGTTTCCCAGTCCTAAATGGAGTTGAATCACATGCAGATTCTGGTCCTACAAGCAAGAGTTGTTTTCTTGTAAGGAAAGTCACTATTGCGCTCCCATTGCCATACACAGTGCAAATAGCACTGGCGTCTGTTCCCAGCAAGTACAGTGTACCAGACTGAAGAGGAGCTACTGTTCTTGTCAGTTTCCTCAGCAGAGTTGAACTACATATGGCCCGTGTGTGTAGGAAGCACAGTTCTTATGTTCTGAGCAAGCTCACTGTTCAGGCCCTATAGGAAACACAGTAGAGTAGACGAGTTCTCTTTTCTCTAAAGCAGAGTGTGTTTCTTGTAAGGCGATCTCAGGTTTGTTTCCCAGTCCTAAATGGAGTTGAGTCACATGCAGATTCTGGTCTTACGAGGAAAAGTTGTTTTCTGGTCAGGAAAGTCACCATTGCGCTCCCATTGCCATACACAGTGCAAATAGCACTCGCATCTGTTCCGAGCAAGTACAGTGTATTGAACTGAAGAGGAGCTACTGTTCTTGTCAGTTTCCTAAGCAGAGTTGAACTGGATATGGCCCGTTTGTAGGAAGCACAGTTCTTATGTTCTGAGCAAGCTCACTGTTAAGGCCCTATAGGAGACACAGTAGAGTAGAAGAGTGCTCTTTTCTCTAAAGCAGACTGTGTTTCTTTTAAGGCGAGCTCGCGTTTGTTTCCCAGTCTAAATGGAGTTGAGTCACATGTAGTTTTTGGTCCTACGAGCAAGAGTTGTTTTCTGGTAAGAAGAGTCACTATTGTGCTCCAATTGCCATACACAGTACAAATAGCACTCTTGTCTGTTCCCAGCAAGTACAGTGTATTTGACTGAAGAGGAGCTACTGTTCTTGTCAGTTTCCTAAGCAGAGTTGAACTAGATATGGTCCGTGTGTGTAGGAAGCACAGTTCTTTTGTTCTGAGCAAGCTCACTGTTTGGACCCCATAGGAAACACAGTAGAGTAGAAGAGTGCTCTTTTCTCAAAAGCAGAGAGTTTTTCTTGTAAGGCGAGATAGCTTTTGTTTTCCAGTCCTAAATGGAGTTGAATCCCATTCAGTTTCTGGTCCTTCGAGAAAGAGTTGTTTTCTGGTAAGAAGAGTCACTATTGCGCTGCCATTGCCATACACAGGACAAATAGCACTGTTGTCTGTTCCCAGCAAGTACAGTGTATTGGAATGAAGAGGATCTACTGTTCTTGTCAGGTTCTTAAGCAGAATTGAACTAGATATGGCCGTGTGTGTAGGGAGCACAGTTTTTTTGTTCTGAGCAAGCTCACTGTTTGGACCCCATAGGAAACACAGTAGAGTAGAAGAGTGTTCTTTTCTCAAAAGCAGAGTGTGTTTTTTGTAAGGCGAGGTAGCGTTTGTTTCCCAGTCCTAAATGGAGTTGAATCACATGCAGAATCTGGTCCTACAAGCAAGAGTTGTTTTCTTGTAAGGAAAGTCACTATTGCGCTCCCATTGCCATACACAGTGCAAATAGCACTCGCGTCTGTTCCCAGCAAGTACAGTGTACCAGACTGAAGAGGAGCTACTGTTCTTGTCAGTTTCCTAAGCAGAGTTGAGCTACATATGGCCCGTGTGTGTAGGAAGCACAGTTCTTATGTTCTGAGCAAGCTCACTGTTCAGGCCCTATAGGAAACACAGTAGAGTAGACGAGTTCTCTTTTCTCTAAAGCAGAGTGTGTTTCTTGTAAGGCGATCTCAGGTTTGTTTCCCAGTCCTAAATGGAGTTGAGTCACATGCAGATTCTGGTCTTACGAGCAAAAGTTGTTTTCTTGTAAGGAAAGTCACTATTGCGCTGCCATTGCCATACAAAGGACAAAAGCACTGTTGTCTGTTCCCAGCAAGTACCCTGTATTGGACTGAAGAGGATCTACTGTTCTTGTCAGTTTCCTAAGCAGAATTGAACTAGATATGGCCGTGTGTGTAGGAAGCACAGTTTTTTTTTTCTGAAAAAGTTCACTGTTCGGACCACATAGGAAACACAGTAGAGTAGAAGAGTGCTCTTTTCTCAAAAGCAGAGTGTGATTCTTGTAAGGCGAGTTAGCATTTGTTTCCCAGTCCTAAATGGAGTTGAATCACATGCAGTTTCTGGTCCTACGAGCAAGAATTGTTTTCTGGTAAGAAGAGTCACTATTGTGCTCCCATTCTTATACACAGGGCAAATAGCACTGGTGTCTGTTCCCAGCATGTACAGTGTATTGGACTGTAGAGGATCTACTGTTCTTGTCAGGTTCCTAAGCAGAATTGAACTAGATATGGCCGTGTGTGTAGGAAGCACAGTTCTTTTGTTCTGAGCAAGCTCACTGTTCAGACACCATAGGAAACACAGTGGAGTAGAAGAGTGCTCTTTTCAGAAAATCAGAGTGTGTTTCTTGTAAGGCGAGCTAGCGCTTGTTTCCCAGTCCTAAAGGGAGTTGAATCACATGCAGTTTCTGGTCCTACGAGCAAGAGTTGTTTTCTGGTAAGGAAAGTCACTATTGTGCTCCCATTGCCATACACAGTGCAAATAGCCCTTGCGTCTGTTCCCAGCAAGTACAGTGTATCGGACTGAAGAGGAGCTACTCTTCTTTTCAATTTCCTAAGCAGAGTGGAACTAGATATGGCCCGTGTGTGTAGGAAGCACAGTTCTTATGTTATGAGCAAGCTCACTGTTCAGGCCCTAAGGGAAACACAGTAGAGTAGAAGAGTGCTCTTTTCTCTAAAGCAGAGTGTGTTTCTTGTAAGGCGAGCTCAAGTTTGTTTCCCAGTCGTAAATGGAGTTGAGTCACATGCAGTTTTTGGTCCTACGAGCAAGAGTTGTTTTCTGGTAAGGAAAGTCACTATTGCGCTCCCATTGCCATACACAGTGCAAATAGCACTCGCGTCTGTTCCCAGCAAGTACAGTGTATTGGACTGAAGAGAAGCTACTGTTCTTGTCAGTTTCCTAAGCAGAGTTGAACTAGATATGCCCCGTGTGTGTAGGAAGCACAGTTCTTTTGTTCTGAGCAAGCTCACTGTTCTGGCCCAATAGGAAAAACAGGAGAGTAGAAGAGTGCTGTTTTCTCAAAAGCAGAGTGTGTTTCTTGCAAGGCGAGCTAGCATTTGTTTCCCAGTCCTAAACGGAGTTGAATCCCATGCAGTTTCTGGTCCTACGAGCAAGAGTTGTTTTCTGCTAAGAAGAGTCATTATTGCGCTCCCATTGCCATACACAGTGCAAAGAGCACTCGCGTCTGTTCCCAGCAAGTACAGTGTATTGGACTGAAGAGAAGCTACTGTTCTTGTCAGTTTCCTAAGCAGAGTTGAACTAGATATGCCCCGTGTGTGTAGGAAGCACAGTTCTTTTGTTCTGAGCAAGCTCACTGTTCTGGCCCTATAGGAAACACAGCAGAGTAGAAGAGTGCTGTTTTCTCAAAAGCAGAGTGTGTTTCTTGCAAGGCGAGCTAGCGTTTGTTTCCCAGTCCTAAAGGGAGTTGAATTCCATGCAGTTTCTGGTCCTACGAGCAAGAGTTGTTTTCTGCTAAGAAGAGTCACTATTGCGCTCCCATTGCCATACACAGTGCAAATAGCACTCGCGTCTGTTCCCAGCAAGTACAGTGTATTGGACTGAAGAGAAGCTACTGTTCTTGTCAGTTTCCTAAGCAGAGTTGAACTAGATATGCCCCGTGTGTGTAGGAAGCACAGTTCTTTTGTTCTGAGCAAGCTCAATGTTCTGGCCCTATAGGAAACACAGGAGAGTAGAAGAGTGCTGTTTTCACAAAAGCAGAGTGTGTTTCTTGCAAGGCGAGCTAGCGTTTGTTTCCCAGTCCTAAACGGAGTTGAATCCCATGCAGTTTCTGGTCCTACGAGCAAGAGTTGTTTTCTGCTAAGAAGAGTCATTATTGTGCTCCCTTTGCTTACTTAGTGCAAATAGCACTCGCGTCTCTTCCCAGCAAGTACAGTGAATTGGACTGAAGAGAAGCTACTGTTCTTGTCAGTTTCCTAAGCAGAGTTGAACTAGATATGCCCCGTGTGTGTAGGAAGCACAGTTCTTTTGTTCTGAGCAAGCTCACTGTTCTGGCCCTATAGGAAACACAGGAGAGTAGAAGAGTGCTGTTTTCTCAAAAGCAGAGTGTGTTTCTTGCAAGGCGAGCTAGCGTTTGTTTCCCAGTCCTAAACGGAGTTGAATCCCATGCAGTTTTTGGTCCTACGATCAAGAGTTGCATTCTGCTAAGAAGAGTCACTACTGCGCTCCCATTGCCATACACAGTGCAAATAGCACTGGCGTCTGTTCCCAGCAAGTACAGTGTATTGGACTGAAGAGAAGCTACTGTTCTTGTCAGTTTCCTAAGCAGAGTTGAACCAGATATGCCCCGTGTGTGTAGGAAGCACAGTTCTTTTGTTCCGAGCAAGCTCACTGTTCTGGCCCTATAGGAAACACAGGAGAGTAGAAGAGTGCTGTTTTCTCAAAAGCAGAGAGTGTTTCTTGCAAGGCGAGCTAGCGTTTGTTTCCCAGTCCTAAACGGAGTTGAATCCCATGCAGTTTCTGGTCAAATGAGCAAGAGATTTTTTCTTTTAAGAAGAGTCACTATTGCGCTCCCATTGCCATACACAGTGCAAATAGCACTCGCGTCTGTTCCCAGCAAATACAGTGTATTGGACTGAAGAGAAGCTACTGTTCTTGTCAGTTTCCTAAGCAGAGTTGAACTAGATATGCCCCGTGTGTGTAGGAAGCACAGTTCTTTTGTTCTGAGCAAGCTCACTGCTCTGGCCCTATAGGAAACACAGGAGAGTAGAAGAGTGCTGTTTTCTCAAAAGCAGAGTGTGTTTCTTGCAAGGCGAGCCAGCGTTTGTTTCCCAGTCCTAAACGGAGTTGAATCCCATGCAGTTTCTGGTCCTACGAGCAAGAATTGTTTTCCGCGAAGAAGAGTCACTATTGTGCTCCCTTTGCTTACACAGTGCAAATAGCACTCGCGTCTATTCCCAGCAAGTACAGTGTATTGGACTGAAGAGAAGCTACTGTTCTTGTCAGTTTCCTAAGCAGAGTTGAACTAGATATGCCGCGTGTGTGTAGGAAGCACAGTTCTTTGTTCTGAGCAAGCTCACACTCTGGCCCTATAGGAAACACAGGAGAGTAGAAGAGTGCTGTTTTCTCAAAAGCAGAGTGTGTTTCTTGCAAGGCGAGCTAGCGTTTGTTTCCCAGTCCTAAACGGAGTTGAATCCCATGCAGTTTCTGGTCCTACGAGCAAGAGTTGTTTTCTGCTAAGAAGAGTCACTATTGCGCTCCCTTTGCTTAAACAGTGCAAATAGCACTCGTGTCTGTTCCCAGCAAGTACAGTGTATTGGACTGAAGAGAAGCTACTGTTCTTGTCAGTTTCCTAAGCAGAGTTGAACTAGATATGCCCCGTGTGTGTAGGAAGCACAGTTCTTTTGTTCTGAGCAAGCTCACTGTTCTGGCCCTATAGGAAACACAGGAGAGTAGAAGAGTGCTGTTTTCTCAAAAGCAGAGTGTGTTTCTTGCAAGGCGAGCTAGCGTTTGTTTCCCAGTCCTAAACGGAGTTGAATCCCATGCAGTTTCTGGTCCTACGAGCAAGAGTTGTTTTCTGCTAAGAAGAGTCACTACTGCGCTCCCATTGCCATACACAGTGCAAATAGCACTCGCGTCTGTTCCCAGCAAGTACAGTGTATTGGACTGAAGAGAAGCTACTGTTCTTGTCAGTTTCCTAAGCAGAGTTGAACTAGATATGCCCCGTGTGTGTAGGAAGCACAGTTCTTTTGTTCTGAGCAAGCTCACTGTTCTGGCCCTATAGGAAACACAGGAGAGTAGAAGAGTGCTGTTTTCTCAAAAGCAGAGTGTGTTTCTTGCAAGGCGAGCCAGCGTTTGTTTCCCAGTCCTAAACGGAGTTGAATCCCATGCAGTTTCTGGTCCTACGAGCAAGAATTGTTTTCCGCTAAGAAGAGTCACTATTGTGCTCCCTTTGCTTACACAGTGCAAATAGCACTCGCGTCTATTCCCAGCAAGTACAGTGTATTGGACTGAAGAGAAGCTACTGTTCTTGTCAGTTTCCTAAGCAGAGTTGAACTAGATATGCCGCGTGTGTGTAGGAAGCACAGTTCTTTGTTCTGAGCAAGCTCACTGTTCTGGCCCTATAGGAAACACAGGAGAGTAGAAGAGTGCTGTTTTCTCAAAAGCAGAGTGTGTTTCTTGCAAGGCGAGCTAGCGTTTGTTTCCCAGTCCTAAACGGAGTTGAATCCCATGCAGTTTCTGGTCCTACGAGCAAGAGTTGTTTTGTGCTAAGAAGAGTCACTATTGCGCTCCCTTTGCTTACACAGTGCAAATAGCACTCGTGTCTGTTCCCAGCAAGTACAGTGTATTGGACTGAAGAGAAGCTACTGTTCTTGTCAGTTTCCTAAGCAGAGTTGAACTAGATATGCCCCGTGTGTGTAGGAAGCACAGTTCTTTTGTTCTGAGCAAGCTCACTGTTCTGGCCCTATAGGAAACCCAGGAGAGAAGAAGAGTGCTGTTTTCTCAAAAGCAGAGTGTGTTTCTTGCAAGGCGAGCTAGCGTTTGTTTCCCAGTCCTAAACGGAGTTGAATCCCATGCAGTTTCTGGTCCTACGAGCAAGAGTTGTTTTCTGCTAAGAAGAGTCACTACTGCGCTCCCATTGTCATACACAGTGCAAATAGCACTCGCGTCTGTTCCCAGCAAGTACAGTGTATTGGACTGAAGAGAAGCTACTGTTCTTGTCAGTTTCCTAAGCAGAGTTGAACTAGATATGCCCCGTGTGTGTAGGAAGCACAGTTCTTTTGTTCTGAGCAAGCTCACTGTTCTGGCCCTATAGGAAACACAGGAGAGTAGAAGAGTGCTGTTTTCTCAAAAGCAGAGTGTGTTTCTTGCAAGGCGAGCCAGCGTTTGTTTCCCAGTCCTAAACGGAGTTGAATCCCATGCAGTTTCTGGTCCTACGAGCAAGAATTGTTTTCCGCTAAGAAGAGTCACTATTGTGCTCCCTTTGCTTACACAGTGCAAATAGCACTCGCTTCTATTCCCAGCAAGTACAGTGTATTGGACTGAAGAGAAGCTACTGTTCTTGTCAGTTTCCTAAGCAGAGTTGAACTAGATATGCCGCGTGTGTGTAGGAAGCACAGTTCTTTGTTCTGAGCAAGCTCACTGTTCTGGCCCTATAGGAAACACAGGAGAGTAGAAGAGTGCTGTTTTCTCAAAAGCAGAGTGTGTTTCTTGCAAGGCGAGCTAGCGTTTGTTTCCCAGTCCTAAACGGAGTTGAATCCCATGCAGTTTCTGGTCCTACGAGCAAGAGTTGTTTTGTGCTAAGAAGAGTCACTATTGCGCTCCCTTTGCTTACACAGTGCAAATAGCACTAGTGTCTGTTCCCAGCAAGTACAGTGTATTGGACTGAAGAGAAGCTACTGTTCTTGTCAGTTTCCTAAGCAGAGTTGAACTAGATATGCCCCGTGTGTGTAGGAAGCACAGTTCTTTTGTTCTGAGCAAGCTCACTGTTCTGGCCCTATAGGAAACACAGGAGAGTAGAAGAGTGCTGTTTTCTCCAAAGCAGAGTGTGTTTCTTGCAAGGCGAGCTAGCGTTTGTTTCCCAGTCCTAAACGGAGTTGAATCCCATGCAGTTTCTGGTCCTACGAGCAAGAGTTGTTTTCTGCTAAGAAGAGTCACTACTGCGCTCCCATTGCCATACACAGTGCAAATAGCACTCGCGTCTGTTCCCAGCTAGTACAGTGTATTGGACATAAGAGAAGCTACTGTTCTTGTCAGTTTCCTAAGCAGAGTTGAACTAGATATGCCCCGTGTGTGTAGGAAGCACAGTTCTTTTGTTCTGAGCAAGCTCACTGTTCTGGCCCTATAGGAAACACAGGAGAGTAGAAGAGTGCTGTTTTCTCAAAAGCAGAGTGTGTTTCTTGCAAGGCGAGCTAGCGTTTGTTTCCCAGTCCTAAACGGAGTTGAATCCCATGCAGTTTCTGGTCCTACGAGCAAGAGTTGTTTTCTGCTAAGAAGAGTCACTATTGCGCTCCCATTGCCATACACAGTGCAAAGAGCACTCGCGTCTGTTCCCAGCAAGTACAGTGTATTGGACGGAAGAGAAGCTACTGTTCTTGTCAGTTTCCTAAGCAGAGTTGAACTAGATATGCCCCGTGTGTGTAGGAAGCACAGTTCTTTTGTTCTGAGCAAGCTCAATGTTCTGGCCCTATAGGAAACACAGGAGAGTAGAAGAGTGCTGTTTTCTCAAAAGCAGAGTGTGTTTCTTGCAAGGAGGGCCAGCGTTTGTTTCCCAGTCCTAAACGGAGTTGAATCCCATGCAGTTTCTGGTCCTACGAGCAAGAGTTGTTTTCTGCTAAGAAGAGTCACTATTGAGCTCCCTTTGCTTACACAGTGCAAATAGCACTCGCGTCTGTTCCCAGCAAGTACAATGTATTGGACTGAAGAGAAGGTACTGTTCTTGTCAGTTTCCTAAGCAGAGTTGAACTAGATATGCCCCGTGTGTGTAGGAAGCACAGTTCTTTTGTTCTGAGCAAGCTCAATGTTCTGGCCCTATAGGAAACACAGGAGAGTAGAAGAGTGCTGTTTTCTCAAAAGCAGAGTGTGTTTCTTGCAAGGCGAGCTAGCGTTTGTTTCCCAGTCCTAAAGGGAGTTGAATCTTATGCAGTTTGTGGTCCTACAAGCAAGAGTTGTTTTCTGCTAAGAATAGTTACTATTGTGCTCCCATTGCCATACACAGTGCAAATAGCACTCGCGTCTGTTCAAAGCAAGTACAGTGTATTGGACTGAAGAGAAGGTACTGTTCTTGTCAGTTTCCTAAGCAGAGTTGAACTAGATATGCCCCGTGTGTGTAGGAATCACAGTTCTTTTGTTCTGAGCAAGCTCACTATTCTGGCCATATAGGAAACACAGGAGAGTAGAAGAGTGCTGTTTTCTCAAAAGCAGAGTGTGTTTCTTGCAAGGCGAGCCTGCGTTTGTTTCCCAGTCCTAAACGGAGTTGAATCCCATGCAGTTTCTGGTCCTACGAGCAAGAGTTGTTTTCTGCTAAGAAGAGTCACTATTGCGCTCCCATTGCCATACACAGTGCAAATAGCACTCGAGTCTGTTCCCAGCAAGTACAGTGTATTGGACTGAAGAGAAGCTACTGTTCTTGTCAGTTTCCTAAGCAGAGTTGAACCAGATATGCCCCGTGTGTGTAGGAAGCACAGTTCTTTTGTTCCGAGCAAGCTCACTGTTCTGGCCCTATAGGAAACACAGGAGAGTAGAAGAGTGCTGTTTTCTCAAAAGCAGAGTGTGTTTCTTGCAAGGCGAGCTAGCGTTTGTTTCCCAGTCCTAAACGGAGTTGAATCCCATGCAGTTTCTGGTCCTATGAGCAAGAGATTTTTTCTGCTAAGAAGAGTCACTTTTGCGCTCCCATTGCCATACACAGTGCAAATAGCACTCTCGTCTGTTCCCAGCAAGTACAGTGTATTGGACTGAAGAGAAGCTACTGTTCTTGTCAGTTTCCTAAGCAGAGTTGAACTAGATATGCCCCGTGTGTGTAGGAAGCACATTTCTTTTGTTCTGAGCAAGCTCACTGTTCTGGCCCTATAGGAAACACAGGAGAGTAGAAGAGTGCTGTTTTCTCAAAAGCAGAGTGTGTTTCTTGCAAGGCGAGCCAGCGTTTGTTTCCCAGTCCTAAATGGAGTTGAATCCCATGCAGTTTCTGGTCCTACGAGCAAGAATTGTTTTCCGCTAAGAAGAGTCACTATTGTGCTCCCTTTGCTTACACAGTGCAAATAGCACTGGCGTCTATTCCCAGCAAGTACAGTGTATTGGACTGAAGAGAAGCTACTGTTCTTGTCAGTTTCCTAAGCGGAGTTGAACTAGATATGCCCCGTGTGTGTAGGAAGCACAGTTCTTTTGTTCTGAGCAAGCTCACTGTTCTGGCCCTATAGGAAACACAGGAGAGTAGAAGAGTGCTGTTTTCTCAAAAGAAGAGTGTGTTTCTTGCAAGGCGAGCTAGCGTTTGTTTCCCAGTCCTAAACGGAGTTGAATCCCATGCAGTTTCTGGTCCTACGAGCAAGAGTTGTTTTCTGCTAAGAAGAGTCACTATTGCGCTCCCTTTGCTTACACAGTGCAAATAGCACTCGCGTCTGTTCCCAGCAAGTACAGTGTATTGGACTGAAGAGAAGCTACTGTTCTTGTCAGTTTCCTAAGCAGAGTTGAACTAGATATGCCCCGTGTGTGTAGGAAGCACAGTTCTTTTGTTCTGAGCAAGCTCACTGTTCTGGCCCTATAGGAAACACAGGAGAGTAGAAGAGTGCTGTTTTCTCAAAAGCAGAGTGTGTTTCTTGCAAGGCGAGCTAGCGTTTGTTTCCCAGTCCTAAACAGAGTTGAATCCCATGCAGTTTCTGGTCCTACGAACAAGAGTTGTTTTTTGCTAAGAAGAGTCACTATTGCGCTCCCATTGCCATACACAGTGCAAATAACACTCGCGTCTGTTCCCAGCAAGTACAGTGTATTGGACTGAAGAGAAGCTACTGTTCTTGTCAGTTTCCTAAGCAGAGTTGAACTAGATATGCCCCGTGTGTGTAGGAAGCACAGTTCTTTTGTTCTGAGCAAGCTCACTGTTCTGGCCCTATAGGAAACACAGGAGAGTAGAAGAGTGCTGTTTTCTCAAAAGCAGAGTGTGTTTCTTGCAAGGCGAGCTAGCGTTTGTTTCCCAGTCCTAAACGGAGTTGAATCCCATGCAGTTTCTGGTCCTACGAGCAAGATTTGTTTTCTGCTAAAAAGAGTCACTATTGAGCTCCCTTTGCTTACACATTGCAAATAGCACTCGCGTCTGTTCCCAGCAAGTACAGTGTATTGGACTGAAGAGAAGCTACTGTTCTTGTCAGTTTCCTAAGCAGAGTTGAACTAGATATGCCCCGTGTGTGTAGGAAGCACAGTTCTTTTGTTCTGAGCAAGCTCACTGTTCTGGCCCTATAGGAAACACAGGAGAGTAGAAGAGTGCTGTTTTCTCATAAGCAGAGTGTGTTTCTTGTAAGGCGAGCTAATGTTTGTTTCCCAGTGGTAAACGGAGTTGAATCCCATGCTGTTTCTGGTCCTACGAGCAAGAGTTGTTTCCTCTAAGAGTCACTACTGCGCTCCCATTGCCATACACAGTGCAAATAGCACTGGCGTCTGCTCCCAGCAAGTACAGTGTATTGGACTGAAGAGAAGCTACTGTTCTTGTCAGTTTCCAAGCAGAGTTGAACTAATATGCCCCGTGTGTGTAGGAAGCACAGTGCTTTCGTTCTGAGCAAGCTCACTGTTCTAGCCCTATGGGAAACACAGGAGAGTAGAAGAGTGCTGTTTTCTCAAAAGCAGAGTGTGTTTCTTGCAAGGCGAGCTAGCGTTTGTTTCCCAGTCCTAAACGGAGTTGAATCCCATGCAGTTTCTGGTCCTACGAGAATGAGTTGTTTTCTGCTAAGAAGAGTCACTATTGTGCTCCCATTGCCATACACAGAGCAAATAGCACTCACGTCTGTTCCCAGCAAGTACAGTGTATTGGACTGAAGAGAAGCTACTGTTCTTGTCAGTTTCCTAAGCAGAGTTGAACTAGATATGCCCCATGTGTGTAGGAAGCACAGTTCTTTTGTTCTGAGCAAGCTCAATGTTCTGGCCCTATAGGAAACACAGGAGAGTAGAAGAGTGCTGTTTTCTCAAAAGCAGAGTGTGTTTCTTGCAAGGCGAGCTAGCGTTTGTTTCCCAGTCCTAAACGGAGTTGAATCCCATGCAGTTTCTGGTCCTATGAGCAAGAGTTGTTTTCTGCTAAGAAGAGTCACTATTGCGCTCCCATTGCCATACACAGTGCAAATAGCACTCGCGTCTGTTCCCAGCAAGTACAGTGTATTGGACTGAAGAGAAGCTACTGTTCTTGTCAGTTTCCTAAGCAGAGTTGAACTAGATATGCCCTGTGTGTGTAGAAAGCACAGTTCTTTTGTTCTGAGCAAGCTCACTGTTCTGGCCCTATAGGAAACACAGGAGAGTAGAAGAGTGCTGTTTTCTCAAAAGCAGAGTGTGTTTCTTGCAAGGCGAGCTAGCGTTTGTTTCCCAGTCCTAAACGGAGTTGAATCCAATGCAGTTTCTGGTCCTATGAGCAAGAATTGTTTTCCTCTAAGAAGAGTCACTATTGTGCTCCCTTTGCTTACACAGTGCAAATAGCACTCGCGTCTATTCCCAGCAAGTACAGTGTATTGGACTGAAGAGAAGCTACTGTTCTTGTCAGTTTCCTAAGCAGAGTTGAACTAGATATGCCCCGTGTGTGTAGGAAGCACAGTTCTTTTGTTATGAGCAAGCTCACTGTTCTGGCCCTATAGGAAACACAGGAGAGTAGAAGAGTGCTGTTTTCTCAAAAAAAGAGTGTGTTTCTTGCAAGGCGAGCTAGCGTTTGTTTCCCAGTCCTAAACGGAGTTGAATCCCATGCAGTTTCTGGTTCTACAAGCAAGAGTTGTTTTCTCTAAGAAGAGTCACTACTGCGCTCCCATTGCCATACACAGTGCAAATAGCACTCGCGTCTGCTCCCAGCAAGTACAGTGTATTGGACTGAAGAGAAGCTACTGTTCTTGTCAGTTTCCAAGCAGAGTTGAACTAGATATGCCCAGTGTGTGTAGGAAGCACAGTTCTTTTGTTCTGAGCAAGCTCACTGTTCTGGCTCTATAGGAAACACAGGAGAGTAGAAGAGTGCTGTTTTCTCAAAAGCAGAGTGTGTTTCTTGCAAGGCGAGCTAGCGTTTGTTTCTCAGTCCTAAACGGAGTTGAATCCCATGCAGTTTCTAGTCCTACGAGCAAGAGTTGTTTTCTGCTAAGAAGAGTCACTATTGTGCTCCCATTGCCATACACAGTGCAAATAGCACTCGCGTCTGTTCCCAGCAAGTACAGTGTATTGGACTGAAGAGAAGCTACTGTTCTTGTCAGTTTCCTAAGCAGAGTTGAACTAGATATGCCCCGTGTGTGTAGGAAGCACAGTTCTTTTGTTCTGAGCAAGCTCACTGTTCTGGCCCTATAGGAAACACAGGAGAGTAGAAGAGTGCTGTTTTCTCAAAAGCAGAGTGTGTTTCTTGCAAGGCGAGCTAGCGTTTGTTTCCCAGTCCTAAACGGAGTTGAATCCCATGCAGTTTGTGGTCCTACGAGCGAGAGTTATTTTCTGCTAAGAAGAGTCACTATTGCGCTCCCATTGCCATACACAGTGCAAATAGCACTCGCGTCTGTTCCCAGCAAGTACAGTGTATTGGACTGAAGAGAAGCTACTGTTCTTGTCAGTTTCCTAAGCAGAGTTGAACTAGATATGCCCCGTGTGTGTAGGAAGCACAGTTCTTTTGTTCTGAGCAAGCTCACTATTCTGGCCCTATAGGAAACACAGGAGAGTAGAAGAGTGCTGTTTTCTCAAAAGCAGAGTGTGTTTCTTGCAAGGCGAGCCTGCGTTTGTTTCCCAGTCCTAAACGGAGTTGAATCCCATGCAGTTTCTGGTCCTACGAGCAAGAGTTGTTTTCTGCTAAGAAGAGTCACTATTGCGCTCCCATTGCCATACACAGTGCAAATAGCACTCGAGTCTGTTCCCAGCAACTACAGGGTATTGGACTGAAGAGAAGCTACTGTTCTTGTCAGTTTCCTAAGCAGAGTTGAACCAGATATGCCCCATGTGTGTAGGAAGCACAGTTCTTTTGTTCCGAGCAAGCTCACTGTTCTGGCCGTATAGGAAACACAGGAGAGTAGAAGAGTGCTGTTTTCTCAAAAGCAGAGTGTGTTTCTTGCAAGGCGAGCTAGCGTTTGTTTCCCAGTCCTAAACGGAGTTGAATCCCATGCAGTTTCTGGTCCTATGAGCAAGAGATTTTTTCTGCTAAGAAGAGTCACTTTTGCGCTCCCATTGCCATACACAGTGCAAATAGCACTCGCGTCTGTTCCCAGCAAGTACAGTGTATTGGACGGAAGAGAAGCTACTGTTCTTGTCAGTTTCCTAAGCAGAGTTGAACTAGATATGCCCCGTGTGTGTAGGAAGCACAGTTCTTTTGTTCTGAGCAAGCTCACTGTTCTGGCCCTATAGGAAACACAGGAGAGTAGAAGAGTGCTGTTTTCTCAAAAGCAGAGTGTGTTTCTTGCAAGGCGAGCCAGCGTTTGTTTCCCAGTCCTAAACGGAGTTGAATCCCATGCAGTTTCTGGTCCTACGAGCAAGAATTGTTTTCCGCTAAGAAGAGTCACTATTGCGCTCCCTTTGCTTACACAGTGCAAATAGCACTCGCGTCTATTCCCAGCAAGTACAGTGTATTGGACTGAAGAGAAGCTACTGTTCTTGTCAGTTTCCTAAGCAGAGTTGAACTAGATATGCCCCGTGTGTGTAGGAAGCACAGTTCTTTTGTTCTGAGCAAGCTCACTGTTCTGGCCCTATAGGAAACACAGGAGAGTAGAAGAGTGCTGTTTTCTCAAAAGCAGAGTGTGTTTCTTGCAAGGCGAGCTAGCGTTTGTTTCCCAGTCCTAAACGGAGTTGAATCCCATGCAGTTTCTGGTCCTACGAGCAAGAGTTGTTTTCTGCTAAGAAGAGTCACTGTTGCGCTCCCATTGCCATACACAGTGCAAATAGCACTCGCGTCTGTTCCCAGCAAGTACAGTGTATTGGACTGAAGAGAAGCTACTGTTCTTGTCAGTTTCCTAAGCAGAGTTGAACTAGATATGCCCCGTGTGTGTAGGAAGCACAGTTCTTTTGTTCTGAGCAAGCTCACTGTTCTGGCCCTATAGGAAACACAGGAGAGTAGAAGAGTGCTGTTTTCTCAAAAGCAGAGTGTGTTTCTTGCAAGGCGAGCTAGCGTTTGTTTCCCAGTCCTAAACGGAGTTGAATCCCATGCAGTTTCTGGTCCTACGAACAAGAGTTGTTTTTTGCTAAGAAGAGTCACTATTGCGCTCCCATTGCCATACACAGTGCAAATAGCACTCGCGTCTGTTCCCAGCAAGTACAGTGTATTGGACTGAAGAGAAGCTACTGTTCTTGTCAGTTTCCTAAGCAGAGTTGAACTAGATATGCCCCGTGTGTGTAGGAAGCACAGTTCTTTTGTTCTGAGCAAGCTCACTGTTCTGGCCCTATAGGAAACACAGGAGAGTAGAAGAGTGCTGTTTTCTCAAAAGCAGAGTGTGTTTCTTGCAAGGCGAGCTAGCGTTTGTTTCCCAGTCCTAAACGGAGTTGAATCCCATGCAGTTTCTGGTTCTACGAGCAAGAGTTGTTTTCTGCTAAGAAGAGTCACTATTGGCTCCCATTGCCATACACAGTGCAAATAGCACTCGCGTCTGTTCCCAGCAAGTACAGTGTATTGGACTGAAGAGAAGCTACTGTTCTTGTCAGTTTCCTAAGCAGAGTTGAACTAGATATGCCCCGTGTGTGTAGGAAGCACAGTTCTTTTGTTCTGAGCAAGCTCAATGTTCTGGCCCTATAGGAAACACAGGAGAGTAGAAGAGTGCTGTTTTCTCAAAAGCAGAATGTGTTTCTTGCAAGGCGAGCTAGCGTTTGTTTCCCAGTCCTAAACGGAGTTGAATCCCATGCAGTTTCTGGTCCTATGAGCAAGATTTGTTTTCTGCTAAGAAGAGTCACTATTGAGCTCCCTTTGCTTACACATTGCAAATAGCACTCGTGTCTGTTCCCAGCAAGTACAGTGTATTGGACTGAAGAGAAGCTACTGTTCTTGTCAGTTTCCTAAGCAGAGTTGAACTAGATATGCCCTGTGTGTGTAGGAAGCACAGTTCTTTTGTTCTGAGCAAGCTCACTGTTCTGGCCCTATAGAAAACACAGGAGAGTAGAAGAGTGCTGTTTTCTCAAAAGCAGAGTGTGTTTCTTGCAAGGCGAGCTAGCGTTTGTTTCCCAGTCCTAAACGGAGTTGAATCCCATGCAGTTTCTGGTTCTAAGAGCAAGAGTTGTTTTCTGCTAAGAAGAGTCACTATTGGCTCCCATTGCCATACACAGTGCAAATAGCACTTGCGTCTGTTCCCAGCAAGTACAGTGTATTGGACTGAAGAGAAGCTACTGTTCTTGTCAGTTTCCTAAGCAGAGTTGAACTAGATATGCCCCGTGTGTGTAGGAAGCACAGTTCTTTTGTTCTGAGCAAGCTCACTGTTCTGGCCCTATAGGAAACACAGGAGAGTAGAAGAGTGCTGTTTTCTCATAAGCAGAGTGTGTTTCTTGTAAGGCGAGCTAATGTTTGTTTCCCAGTGGTAAACGGAGTTGAATCCCATGCAGTTTCTGGTCCTACGAGCAAGAGTTGTTTCCTCTAAGAGTCACTACTGCGCTCCCATTGCCATACACAGTGCAAATAGTACTCGCGTCTGCTCCCAGCAAGTACAGTGTATTGGACTGAAGAGAAGCTACTGTTCTTGTCAGTTTCCAAGCAGAGTTGAACTAGATATGCCCAGTGTGTGTAGGAAGCACAGTTCTTTTGTTCTGAGCAAGCTCACTGTTCTGGCTCTATGCAGGAGAGTAGAAGAGTGCTGTTTTCTCAAAAGCAGAGTGTGTTTCTTGCAAGGCTAGCTAGCGTTTTTTTCTCAGTCCTAAACAGAGTTGAATCCCATGCAGTTTCTGGTCCTACGAGCAAGAGTTGTTTTCTGCTAAGAAGAGTCACTTTTGCGCTCCCATTGCCATACACAGTGCAAATAGCACTCGCGTCTGTTCCCAGCAAGTGCAGTGTATTGGACTGAAGAGAAGCTACTGTTCTTGTCAGTTTCCTAAGCAGAGTTGAACTAGATATGCCCCGTGTGTGTAGGAAGCACAGTTCTTTTGTTCTGAGCAAGCTCAATGTTCTGGCCCTATAGGAAACACAGGAGAGTAGAAGAGTGCTGTTTTCTCAAAAGCAGAGTGTGTTTCTTGCAAGGCGAGCTAGCGTTTGTTTCCCAGTCCTAAACGGAGTTGAATCCCATGCAGTTTCTGGTCCTACGAGCAAGAGTTGTTTTCTGCTAAGAAGAGTCACTATTGCGCTCCCCTTGCCATACACAGTGCAAATAGCACTCGCGTCTGTTCCCAGCAAGTACAGTATATTGGACTGAAGAGAAGCTACTGTTCTTGTCAGTTTCCTAAGCAGAGTTGAACTAGATATGCCCCGTGTGTGTAGGAAGCACAGTTCTTTTGTTCTGAGCAAGCTCAATGTTCTGGCCCTATAGGAAACACAGGAGAGTAGAAGAGTGCTGTTTTCTCAAAAGCAGAGTGTGTTTCTTGCAAGGCGAGCCTGCGTTTGTTTCCCAGTCCTAAACGGAGTTGAATCCCATGCAGTTTCTGGTCCTACGAGCAAGAGTTGTTTTCTCCTAAGAAGAGTCACTATTGCGCTCCCATTGCCATACACAGTGCAAATAGCACTCGAGTCTGTTCCCAGCAACTACAGTGTATTGGACTGAAGAGAAGCTACTGTTCTTGTCAGTTTCCTAAGCAGAGTTGAACCAGATATGCCCCGTGTGTGTAGGAAGCACAGTTCTTTTGCTCTGAGCAAGCTCACTGTTCTGGCTCTATAGGAAACACAGGAGAGTAGAAGAGTGCTGTTTTCTCAAAAGCAGAGTGTGTTTCTTGCAAGGCGAGCTAGCGTTTGTTTCTCAGTCCTAAACGGAGTTGAATCCCATGCAGTTTCTGGTCCTAGGATCAAGAGTTGTTTTCTGCTAAGAAGAGTCACTATTGCGCTCCCATTGCCATACACAGTGCAAATAGCACTCGCGTCTGTTCCCAGCAAGTACAGTGTATTGGACTGAAGAGAAGCTACTGTTCTTGTCAGTTTCCTAAGCCGAGTTGAACTAGATATGCCCCGTGTGTGTAGGAAGCACAGTTCTTTTGTTCTGAGCAAGCTCAATGTTCTGGCCCTATAGGAAACACAGGAGAGTAGAAGAGTGCTGTTTTCTCAAAAGCAGAGTGTGTTTCTTGCAAGGCGAGCTAGCGTTTGTTTCCCAGTCCTAAACGGAGTTGAATCCCATGCAGTTTCTGGTCCTACGAGCAAGAGTTGTTTTCTGCTAAGAAGAGTCACTATTGCGCTCCCATTGCCATACACAGTGCAAATAGCACTCGCGTCTGTTCCCAGCAAGTACAGTGTATTGGACTGAAGAGAAGCTACTGTTCTTGTCAGTTTCCTAAGCAGAGTTGAACTAGATATGCCCCGTGTGTGTAGGAAGCACAGTTCTTTTGTTCTGAGCAAGCTCAATGTTCTGGCCCTATAGGAAACACAGGAGAGTAGAAGAGTGCTGTTTTCACAAAAGCAGAGTGTGTTTCTTGCAAGGCGAGCTAGCGTTTGTTTCCCAGTCCTAAACGGAGTTGAATCCCATGCAGTTTCTGGTCCTACGAGCAAGAGTTGTTTTATGCTAAGAAGAGTCATTATTGTGCTCCCTTTGCTTACTTAGTGCAAATAGCCCTCGCGTCTGTTCCCAGCAAGTACAGTGTATTGGACTGAAGAGAAGCTACTGTTCTTGTCAGTTTCCTAAGCAGAGTTGAACTGGATATGCCACATGTGTGTAGGAAGCACAGTTCTTTTGTTCTGAGCAAGCTCAATGTTCTGGCCCTATAGGAAACACAGGAGAGTAGAAGAGTGCTGTTTTCTCAAAAGCAGAATGTGTTTCTTGCAAGGCGAGCTAGCGTTTGTTTCCCAGTCCTAAACGGAGTTGAATCCCATGCAGTTTCTGGTCCTATGAGCAAGATTTGTTTTCTGCTAAGAAGAGTCACTATTGAGCTCCCTTTGCTTACACAGTGCAAATAGCACTCGCGTCTGTTCCCCGCAAGTACAGTGTACTGGACTGAAGAGAAGCTACTGTTCTTGTCAGTTTCCTAAGCAGAGTTGAACTAGATATTCCCCGTGTGTGTAGGAAGCACAGTTCTTTTGCTCTGAGCAAGCTCACTGTTCTGGCTCTATAGGAAACACAGGAGAGTAGAAGAGTGCTGTTTTCTCAAAAGCAGAGTGTGTTTCTTGCAAGGCGAGCTAGCGTTTGTTTCTCAGTCCTAAACGGAGTTGAATCCCATGCAGTTTCTGGTCCTACGAGCAAGAGTTGTTTTCTGCTAAAAAGAGTCACTATTGCGCTCCCATTGCCATACACAGTGCAAATAGCACTCGCGTCTGTTCCCAGCAAGTACAGTGTATTGGACTGAAGAGAAGCTACTGTTCTTGTCAGTTTCCTAAGCAGAGTTGAACTAGATATGCCCCGTGTGTGTAGGAAGCACAGTTCTTTTGTTCTGAGCAAGCTCAATGTTCTGGCCCTATAGGAAACACAGGAGAGTAGAAGAGTGCTGTTTTCACAAAAGCAGAGTGTGTTTCTTGCAAGGCGAGCTAGCGTTTGTTTCCCAGTCCTAAACGGAGTTGAATCCCATGCAGTTTCTGGTCCTACGAGCAAGAGTTGTTTTCTGCTAAGAAGAGTCATTATTGTGCTCCCTTTGCTAACTTAGTGCAAATAGCACTCGCGTCTGTTTTCAGCAAGTACAGTGTATTGGACTGAAGAGAAGCTACTGTTCTTGTCAGTTTCCTAAGCAGAGTTGAACTAGATATGCCCCGTGTGTGTAGGAAGCACAGTTCTTTTGTTCTGAGCAAGCTCACTGTTCTGGCCCTATAGGAAACACAGGAGAGTAGAAGAGTGCTGTTTTCTCAAAAGCAGAGTGTGTTTCTTGCAAGGCGAGCTAGCGTTTGTTTCCCAGTCCTAAACGGAGTTGAATCCCATGCAGTTTCTGGTCCTACGAGCAAGAGTTGTTTTCTGCTAAGAACAGTCACTATTGCGCTCCCATTGCCATACACAGTGCAAATAGCACTCGCATCTGTTCCCAGCAAGTACAGTGTATTGGACTGAAGAGAAGCTACTGTTCTTGTCAGTTTCCTAAGCAGAGTTGAACTAGATATGCCCCGTGTGTGTAGGAAGCACAGTTCTTTTGTTCTGAGCAAGCTCACTGTTCTGGTCCTATAGGAAACACAGGAGAGTAGAAGAGTGCTGTTTTCTCAAAAGCAGAGTGTGTTTCTTGCAAGGCGAGCTAGCGTTTGTTTCCCAGTCGTAAACGGAGTTGAATCCCATGCAGTTTTTGGTCCTACGATCAAGAGTTGCATTCTGCTAAGAAGAGTCACTACTGCGCTCCCATTGCCATACACATTGCAAATAGCACTAGCGTCTGTTCCCAGCAAGTACAGTGTATTGGACTGAAGAGAAGCTACTGTTCTTGTCAGTTTCCTAAGCAGAGTTGAACTAGATATGCCCCGTGTGTGTAGGAAGCACAGTTCTTTTGTTCTGAGCAAACTCAATGTTCTGGCCCTATAGGAAACACAAAGTCGAGCTAGCGTTTGTTTCTCAGTCCTAAATGGAGTTGAATCCCATGCAGTTTCTGGTCCTACGAGCAAGAGTTGTTTTCTGCTAAGAAGAGTCACTATTGCGCTCCCATTGCCATACACAGTGCAAATAGCACTCGCGTCTGTACCCAGCAATTACAGTGTATTGGACTGAAGAGAAGCTACTGTTCTTGTCAGTTTCCTAAGCAGAGTTGAACTAGATATGCCCCGTGTGTGTAGGAAGCACAGTTCTTTTGTTCTGAGCAAGCTCAATGTTCTGGCCCTATAGGAAACACTGGAGAGTAGAAGAGTGCTGTTTTCTCAAAAGCAGAGTGTGTTTCTTGCAAGGCGAGCTAGCGTTTGTTTCCCAGTCCTAAACGGAGTTGAATCCCATTCAGTTTCTGGTCCTACGAGCAAGAGTTGTTTTCTGCTAAGAAGAGTCACTATTGCGCTCCCATTGCCATACACAGTGCAAATAGCACTTGCGTCTGTTCCCAGCAAGTACAGTGTATTGGACTGAAGAGAAGCTACTGTTCTTGTCAGTTTCCTAAGCAGAGTTGAACTAGATATGCCCCGTGTGTGTAGGAAGCACAGTTCTTTTGTTCTGAGCAAGCTCAATGTTCTGGCCCTATAGGAAACACAGGAGAGTAGAAGAGTGCTGTTTTCACAAAAGCAGAGTGTGTTTCTTGCAAGGCGAGCTAGCGTTTGTTTCCCAGTCCTAAACGGAGTTGAATCCCATGCAGTTTCTGGTCCTACGAGCAAGAGTTGTTTTCTGCTAAGAAGAGTCATTATTGCGCTCCCTTTGCTTACTTAGTGCAAATAGCACTCGCGTCTGTTCCCAGCAAGTACAGTGTATTGGACTGAAGAGAAGCTACTGTTCTTGTCAGTTTCCTAAGCAGAGTTGAACTAGATATGCCCCGTGTGTGTAGGAAGCACAGTTCTTTTGTTCTGAGCAAGCTCACTGTTCTGGCCCTATAGGAAACACAGGAGAGTAGAAGAGTGCTGTTTTCTCAAAAGCAGAGTGTGTTTCTTGCAAGGCGAGCTAGCATTTGTTTCCCAGTCCTAAACGGAGTTGAATCCCATGCAGTTTCTGGTCCTAGGAGCAAGAGTTGTTTTCTGCTAAGAAGAGTCACTATTGCGCTCCCATTGCCATACACAGTGCAAATAGCACTCGCGTCTGTTCCCAGCAAGTACAGTGTATTGGACTGAAGAGAAGCTACTGTTCTTGTCAGTTTCCTAAGCAAAGTTGAACTAGATATGCCCCGTGTGTGTAGGAAGCACAGTTCTTTTGTTCTGAGCAAGCTCAATGTTCTGGCCCTATAGGAAACACAGGAGAGTAGAAGAGTGCTGTTTTCTCAAAAGCAGAGTGTGTTTCTTGCAAGGCGAGCTAGCGTTTGTTTCCCAGTCCTAAACGGAGTTGAATCCCATGCAGTTTCTGGTCCTACGAGCAAGAGTTGTTTTCTGCTAAGAAGAGTCACTATTGCGCTCCCATTGCCATACACAGTGCAAATAGCACTCGCGTCTGTTCCCAGCAAGTACAGTGTATTGGACTGAAGAGAAGCTACTGTTCTTGTCAGTTTCCTAAGCAGAGTTGAACTAGATATGCCCCGTGTGTGTAGGAAGCACAGTTCTTTTGTTCTGAGCAAGCTCACTGTTCTGACCCTATAGGAAACTCAGGAGAGTAGAAGAGTGATGTTTTCTCATAAGCAGAGTGTATTTCTTGTAAGGCGAGCTAGCATTTGTTTCCCAGTCGTAAACAGAGTTGAATCCCATGCAGTTTCTGGTCCTACGAGCAAGAGTTGTTTTCTGCTAAGAAGAGTCGCTATTGCGCTCCCATTGCCATACACAGTGCAAATAGCACTCGCGTCTGTTCCCAGCAAGTACAGTGTATTGGTCTGAAGAGAAGCTACTGTTCTTGTCAGTTTCCTAAGCAGAGTTGAACTAGATATGCCCCGTGTGTGTAGGAAGCACAGTTCTTTTGTTCTGAGCAAGCTCACTGTTCTGGCCCTATAGGAAACAGGAGAGTAGAAGAGTGCTGTTTTCTCAAAAGCAGAGTGTGTTTCTTGCAAGGCGAGCTAGCGTTTGTTTCCCAGTCCTAAACGGAGTTGAATCCCATGCAGTTTATTGTCCTACGAGCAAGAGTTGTTTTCTGCTAAGAAGAGTCACTATTGCGCTCCCATTGCCATACACAGTGCAAATAGCACTCGCGTCTGTTCCCAGCAAGTACAGTGTATTGGACTGAAGAGAAGCTACTGTTCTTGTCAGTTTCCTAAGCAGAGTTGAACTAGATATGCCCCGTGTGTGTAGGAAGCACAGTTCTTTTGTTCTGAGCAAGCTCACTGTTCTGGCCCTATAGGAAACACAGGAGAGTAGAAGAGTGCTGTTTTCTCAAAAGCAGAGTGTGTTCCTTGCAAGGCGAGCTAGCGTTTGTTTCCCAGTCCTAAACGGAGTTGAATCCCATGCAGTTTCTGGTCCTACGAGCAAGAGTTGTTTTCTGCTAAGAAGAGTCACTATTGCGCTCCCATTGCCATACAAAGTGCAAATAGCACTCGCGTCTGTTCCCAGCAAGTACAGTGTATTGGACTCTGCTAGGAAGAGTCACTAATGCGCTCCCGTTGCCATACACAGAGCAAATAGCACTCGCGTCTGTTCCCAGCAAGTACAGTGTATTGGACTGAAGAGAAGCTACTGTTCTTGTCAGTTTCCTAAGCAGAGTTGAACTAGATATGCCCCGTGTGTGTAGGAAGCACAGTTCTTTTGTTCTGAGCAAGCTCACTGTTCTGGCCCGATGGGAAACACAGGAGAGTAGAAGAGTGCTGTTTTCTCAAAAGCAGAGTGTGTTTCTTGCAAGGCGAGCTAGCGTTTGTTTCCCAGTCCTAAAGGGAGTTGAATCCCATGCAGTTTCTGGTCCTACGAGTAAGAGTTGTTTTCTGCTAAGCAGAGTCAATATTGTGCTCCCATTGCCATACACAGAGCAAATAGCCCTCGCGTCTGTTCCCAGCAAGTACAGTGTATTTGACTGAAGAGAAGCTACTGTTCTTGTCTGTTTCCTAAGCAGAGTTGAACTAGATATGCCCCATGTGTGTAGGAAGCACAGTTCTTTTGTGCTGAGCAAGCTCAATGTTCTGGCCCTATAGGAAACACAGGAGAGTAGAAGAGTGCTGTTTTCTCAAAAGCAGAGTGTGTTTCTTGCAAGGCGAGCCAGCGTTCGTTTCCCAGTCCTAAACGGAGTTGAATCCCATGCAGTTTCTGGTCCTACGAGCAAGAGTTGTTTTCTGCTAAGAAGAGTCACTATTGCGCTCCCTTTGCTTACACAGTGCAAATAGCACTCGCGTCTGTTCCCAGCAAGTACTGTGTATTGGACTGAAGAGAAGCTACTGTTCTTGTCAGTTTCCAAGCAGAGTTGAACTAGATATGCCCAGTGTGTGTAGGAAGCACAGTTCTTTTGTTCTGAGCAAGCTCACTGTTCTGGTTCTATAGGAAACACAGGAGACTAGAAGAGTGCTGTTTTCTCAAAAGCAGAGTGTGTTTCTTGCAAGGCGAGCTAGCGTTTGTTTCTCAGTCCTAAACGGAGTTGAATCCCATGCAGTTTCTAGTCCTACGAGCAAGAGTTGTTTTCTGCTAAGAAGAGTCACTATTGGCTCCCATTGCCATACACAGTGCAAATAGCACTCGCGTCTGTTCCCAGCAAGTACAGTGTATTGGACTGAAGAGAAGCTACTGTTCTTGTCAGTTTCCTAAGCAGAGTTGAACTAGATATGCCCCGTGTGTGTAGGAAGCACAGTTCTTTTGTTCTGAGCAAGCTCACTGTTCTGGCCCTATAGGAAACACAGGAGAGTAGAAGAGTGCTGTTTTCTCAAAAGCAGAGTGTGTTTCTTGCAAGGTGAGCTAGCGTTTGTTTCCCAGTCCTAAACGGAGTTGAATCCCATGCAGTTTGTGGTCCTACGAGCAAGAGTTGTTTTCTGCTAAGAAGAGTCACTATTGCGCTCCCATTGCCATACACAGTGCAAATAGCACTCGCGTCTGTTCCCAGCAAGTACAGTGTATTGGACTGAAGAGAAGCTACTGTTCTTGTCAGTTTCCTAAGCAGAGTTGAACTAGATATGCCCCGTGTGTGTAGGAAGCACAGTTCTTTTGTTCTGAGCAAGCTCACTATTCTGGCCCTATAGGAAACACAGGAGAGTAGAAGAGTGCTGTTTTCTCAAAAGCAGAGTGTGTTTCTTGCAAGGCGAGCCTGCGTTTGTTTCCCAGTCCTAAACGGAGTTGAATCCCATGCAGTTTCTGGTCCTACGAGCAAGAGTTGTTTTCTGCTAAGAAGAGTCACTATTGCGCTCCCATTGCCATACACAGTGCAAAGAGCACTCGAGTCTGTTCCCAGCAACTACAGGGTATTGGACTGAAGAGAAGCTACTGTTCTTGTCAGTTTCCTAAGCAGAGTTGAACCAGATATGCCCCGTGTGTGTAGGAAGCACAGTTCTTTTGTTCCGAGCAAGCTCACTGTTCTGGCCCTATAGGAAACACAGGAGAGTAGAAGAGTGCTGTTTTCTCAAAAGCAGAGTGTGTTTCTTGCAAGGCGAGCTAGCGTTTGTTTCCCAGTCCTAAACGGAGTTGAATCCCATGCAGTTTCTGGTCCTATGAGCAAGAGATTTTTTCTGCTAAGAAGAGTCACTTTTGCGCTCCCATTGCCATACACAGTGCAAATAGCACTCGCGTCTGTTCCCAGCAAGTACAGTGTATTGGACTAAAGAGAAGCTACTGTTCTTGTCAGTTTCCTAAGCAGAGTTGAACTAGATATGCCCCGTGTGTGTAGGAAGCACAGTTCTTTTGTTGTGAGCAAGCTCACTGTTCTGGCCCTATAGGAAACACAGGAGAGTAGAAGAGTGCTGTTTTCTCAAAAGCAGAGTGTGTTTCTTGCAAGGCGAGCCAGCGTTTGTTTCCCAGTCCTAAACGGAGTTGAATCCCATGCAGTTTCTGGTCCTATGAGCAAGAATTGTTTTCCGCTAAGAAGAGTCACTATTGCGCTCCCTTTGCTTACACAGTGCAAATAGCACTCGCGTCTATTCCCAGCAAGTACAGTGTATTGGACTGAAGAGAAGCTACTGTTCTTGTCAGTTTCCTAAGCAGAGTTGAACTAGATATGCCCCGTGTGTGTAGGAAGCACAGTTCTTTTGTTCTGAGCAAGCTCACTGTTCTGGCCCTATAGGAAACACAGGAGAGTAGAAGAGTGCTGTTTTCTCAAAAGCAGAGTGTGTTTCTTGCAAGGCGAGCTAGCGTTTGTTTCCCAGTCCTAAACGGAGTTGAATCCCATGCAGTTTCTGGTCCTACGAGCAAGAGTTGTTTTCTGCTAAGAAGAGTCACTGTTGCGCTCCCATTGCCATACACAGTGCAAATAGCACTCGCGTCTGTTCCCAACAAGTACAGTGTATTGGACTGAAGAGAAGCTACTGTTCTTGTCAGTTTCCTAAGCAGAGTTGAACTAGATATGCCCCGTGTGTGTAGGAAGCACAGTTCTTTTGTTCTGAGCAAGCTCACTGTTCTGGCCCTATAGGAAACACAGGAGAGTAGAAGAGTGCTGTTTTCTCAAAAGCAGAGTGTGTTTCTTGCAAGGCGAGCTAGCGTTTGTTTCCCAGTCCTAAACGGAGTTGAATCCCATGCAGTTTCTGGTTCTACGAGCAAGAGTTGTTTTCTGCTAAGAAGAGTCACTATTGGCTCCCATTGCCATACACAGTGCAAATAGCACTCGCGTCTGTTCCCAGCAAGTACAGTGTATTGGACTGAAGAGAAGCTACTGTTCTTGTCAGTTTCCTAAGCAGAGTTGAACTAGATATGCCCCGTGTGTGTAGGAAGCACAGTTCTTTTGTTCTGAGCAAGCTCAATGTTCTGGCCCTATAGGAAACACAGGAGAGTAGAAGAGTGCTGTTTTCTCAAAAGCAGAATGTGTTTCTTGCAAGGCGAGCTAGCGTTTGTTTCCCAGTCCTAAACGGAGTTGAATCCCATGCAGTTTCTGGTCCTATGAGCAAGATTTGTTTTCTGGTAAGAAGAGTCACTATTGAGCTCCCTTTGCTTACACATTGCAAATAGCACTCGTGTCTGTTCCCAGCAAGTACAGTGTATTGGACTGAAGAGAAGCTACTGTTCTTGTCAGTTTCCTAAGCAGAGTTGAACTAGATATGCCCCGTGTGTGTAGGAAGCACAGTTCTTTTGTTCTGAGCAAGCTCACTGTTCTGGCCCTATAGAAAACACAGGAGAGTAGAAGAGTGCTGTTTTCTCAAAAGCAGAGTGTGTTTCTTGCAAGGCGAGCTAGCGTTTGTTTCCCAGTCCTAAACGGAGTTGAATCCCATGCAGTTTCTGGTTCTACGAGCAAGAGTTGTTTTCTGCTAAGAAGAGTCACTATTGGCTCCCATTGCCATACACAGTGCAAATAGCACTTGCGTCTGTTCCCAGCAAGTACAGTGTATTGGACTGAAGAGAAGCTACTGTTCTTGTCAGTTTCCTAAGCAGAGTTGAACTAGATATGCCCCGTGTGTGTAGGAAGCACAGTTCTTTTGTTCTGAGCAAGCTCACTGTTCTGGCCCTATAGGAAACACAGGAGAGTAGAAGAGTGCTGTTTTCTCATAAGCAGAGTGTGTTTCTTGTAAGGCGAGCTAATGTTTGTTTCCCAGTGGTAAACGGAGTTGAATCCCATGCAGTTTCTGGTCCTACGAGCAAGAGTTGTTTCCTCTAAGAGTCACTACTGCGCTCCCATTGCCATACACAGTGCAAATAGTACTCGCGTCTGCTCCCAGCAAGTACAGTGTATTGGACTGAAGAGAAGCTACTGTTCTTGTCAGTTTCCAAGCAGATTTGAACTAGATATGCCCAGTGTGTGTAGGAAGCACAGTTCTTTTGTTCTGAGCAAGCTCACTGTTCTGGCTCTATGCAGGAGAGTAGAAGAGTGCTGTTTTCTCAAAAGCAGAGTGTGTTTCTTGCAAGGCTAGCTAGCGTTTTTTTCTCAGTCCTAAACGGAGTTGAATCCCATGCAGTTTCGGTCCTACGAGCAAGAGTTGTTTTCTGCTAAGAAGAGTCACTATTGCGCTCCCATTGCCATACACAGTGCAAATAGCACTCGCGTCTGTTCCCAGCAAGTGCAGTGTATTGGACTGAAGAGAAGCTACTGTTCTTGTCAGTTTCCTAAGCAGAGTTGAACTAGATATGCCCCGTGTGTGTAGGAAGCACAGTTCTTTTGTTCTGAGCAAGCTCAATGTTCTGGCCCTATAGGAAACACAGGAGAGTAGAAGAGTGCTGTTTTCTCAAAAGCAGAGTGTGTTTCTTGCAAGGCGAGCTAGCGTTTGTTTCCCAGTCCTAAACGGAGTTGAATCCCATGCAGTTTCTGGTCCTACGAGCAAGAGTTGTTTTCTGCTAAGAAGAGTCACTATTGCGCTCCCCTTGCCATACACAGTGCAAATAGCACTCGCGTCTGTTCCCAGCAAGTACAGTATATTGGACTGAAGAGAAGCTACTGTTCTTGTCAGTTTCCTAAGCAGAGTTGAACTAGATATGCCCCGTGTGTGTAGGAAGCACAGTTCTTTTGTTCTGAGCAAGCTCAATGTTCTGGCCCTATAGGAAACACAGGAGAGTAGAAGAGTGCTGTTTTCTCAAAAGCAGAGTGTGTTTCTTGCAAGGCGAGCCTGCGTTTGTTTCCCAGTCCTAAACGGAGTTGAATCCCATGCAGTTTCTGGTCCTACGAGCAAGAGTTGTTTTCTGCTAAGAAGAGTCACTATTGCGCTCCCATTGCCATACACAGTGCAAATAGCACTCGAGTCTGTTCCCAGCAACTACAGTGTATTGGACTGAAGAGAAGCTACTGTTCTTGTCAGTTTCCTAAGCAGAGTTGAACCAGATATGCCCCGTGTGTGTAGGAAGCACAGTTCTTTTGCTCTGAGCAAGCTCACTGTTCTGGCTCTATAGGAAACACAGGAGAGTAGAAGAGTGCTGTTTTCTCAAAAGCAGAGTGTGTTTCTTGCAAGGCGAGCTAGCGTTTGTTTCTCAGTCCTAAACGGAGTTGAATCCCATGCAGTTTCTGGTCCTACGAGCAAGAGTTGTTTTCTGCTAAGAAGAGTCACTATTGCGCTCCCATTGCCATACACAGTGCAAATAGCACTCGCGTCTGTTCCCAGCAAGTACAGTGTATTGGACTGAAGAGAAGCTACTGTTCTTGTCAGTTTCCTAAGCCGAGTTGAACTAGATATGCCCCGTGTGTGTAGGAAGCACAGTTCTTTTGTTCGGAGCAAGCTCAATGTTCTGGCCCTATAGGAAACACAGGAGAGTAGAAGAGTGCTGTTTTCTCAAAAGCAGAGTGTGTTTCTTGCAAGGCGAGCTAGCGTTTGTTTCCCAGTCCTAAACGGAGTTGAATCCCATGCAGTTTCTGGTCCTACGAGCAAGAGTTGTTTTCTGCTAAGAAGAGTCACTATTGCGCTCCCCTTGCCATACACAGTGCAAATAGCACTCGCGTCTGTTCCCAGCAAGTACAGTGTATTGGACTGAAGAGAAGCTACTGTTCTTGTCAGTTTCCTAAGCAGAGTTGAACTAGATATGCCCCGTGTGTGTAGGAAGCACAGTTCTTTTGTTCTGAGCAAGCTCAATGTTCTGGCCCTATAGGAAACACAGGAGAGTAGAAGAGTGCTGTTTTCACAAAAGCAGAGTGTGTTTCTTGCAAGGCGAGCTAGCGTTTGTTTCCCAGTCCTAAACGGAGTTGAATCCCATGCAGTTTCTGGTCCTACGAGCAAGAGTTGTTTTATGCTAAGAAGAGTCATTATTGTGCTCCCTTTGCTTACTTAGTGCAAATAGCCCTCGCGTCTGTTCCCAGCAAGTACAGTGTATTGGACTGAAGAGAAGCTACTGTTCTTGTCAGTTTCCTAAGCAGAGTTGAACTGGATATGCCACATGTGTGTAGGAAGCACAGTTCTTTTGTTCTGAGCAAGCTCAATGTTCTGGCCCTATAGGAAACACAGGAGAGTAGAAGAGTGCTGTTTTCTCAAAAGCAGAATGTGTTTCTTGCAAGGCGAGCTAGCGTTTGTTTCCCAGTCCTAAACGGAGTTGAATCCCATGCAGTTTCTGGTCCTATGAGCAAGATTTGTTTTCTGCTAAGAAGAGTCACTATTGAGCTCCCTTTGCTTACACAGTGCAAATAGCACTCGCGTCTGTTCCCAGCAAGTACAGTGTACTGGACTGAAGAGAAGCTACTGTTCTTGTCAGTTTCCTAAGCAGAGTTGAACTAGATATTCCCCGTGTGTGTAGGAAGCACAGTTCTTTTGCTCTGAGCAAGCTCACTGTTCTGGCTCTATAGGAAACACAGGAGAGTAGAAGAGTGCTGTTTTCTCAAAAGCAGAGTGTGTTTCTTGCAAGGCGAGCTAGCGTTTGTTTCTCAGTCCTAAACGGAGTTGAATCCCATGCAGTTTCTGGTCCTACGAGCAAGAGTTGTTTTCTGCTAAAAAGAGTCACTATTGCGCTCCCATTGCCATACACAGTGCAAATAGCACTCGCGTCTGTTCCCAGCAAGTACAGTGTATTGGACTGAAGAGAAGCTACTGTTCTTGTCAGTTTCCTAAGCAGAGTTGAACTAGATATGCCCCGTGTGTGTAGGAAGCACAGTTCTTTTTTTCTGAGCAAGCTCAATGTTCTGGCCCTATAGGAAACACAGGAGAGTAGAAGAGTGCTGTTTTCACAAAAGCAGAGTGTGTTTCTTGCAAGGCGAGCTAGCGTTTGTTTCCCAGTCCTAAACGGAGTTGAATCCCATGCAGTTTCTGGTCCTACGAGCAAGAGTTGTTTTCTGCTAAGAAGAGTCATTATTGTGCTCCCTTTGCTAACTTAGTGCAAATAGCACTCGTGTCTGTTTTCAGCAAGTACAGTGTATTGGACTGAAGAGAAGCTACTGTTCTTGTCAGTTTCCTAAGCAGAGTTGAACTAGATATGCCCCGTGTGTGTAGGAAGCACAGTTCTTTTGTTCTGAGCAAGCTCACTGTTCTGGCCCTATAGGAAACACAGGAGAGTAGAAGAGTGCTGTTTTCTCAAAAGCAGAGTGTGTTTCTTGCAAGGCGAGCTAGCGTTTGTTTCCCAGTCCTAAACGGAGTTGAATCCCATGCAGTTTCTGGTCCTACAAGCAAGAGTTGTTTTCTGCTAAGAACAGTCACTATTGCGCTCCCATTGCCATACACAGTGCAAATAGCACTCGCATCTGTTCCCAGCAAGTACAGTGTATTGGACTGAAGAGAAGCTACTGTTCTTGTCAGTTTCCTAAGCAGAGTTGAACTAGATATGCCCCGTGTGTGTAGGAAGCACAGTTCTTTTGTTCTGAGCAAGCTCACTGTTCTGGTCCTATAGGAAACACAGGAGAGTAGAAGAGTGCTGTTTTCTCAAAAGCAGAGTGTGTTTCTTGCAAGGCGAGCTAGCGTTTGTTTCCCAGTCGTAAACGGTGTTGAATCCCATGCAGTTTTTGGTCCTACGATCAAGAGTTGCATTCTGCTAAGAAGAGTCACTACTGCGCTCCCATTGCCATACACATTGCAAATAGCACTGGCGTCTGTTCCCAGCAAGTACAGTGTATTGGACTGAAGAGAAGCTACTGTTCTTGTCAGTTTCCTAAGCAGAGTTGAACTAGATATGCCCCGTGTGTGTAGGAAGCACAGTTCTTTTGTTCTGAGCAAACTCAATGTTCTGGCCCTATAGGGAACACAAAGTCGAGCTAGCGTTTGTTTCTCAGTCCTAAATGGAGTTGAATCCCATGCAGTTTCTGGTCCTACGAGCAAGAGTTGTTTTCTGCTAAGAAGAGTCACTATTGCGCTCCCATTGCCATACACAGTGCAAATAGCACTTGCGTCTGTACCCAGCAATTACAGTGTATTGGACTGAAGAGAAGCTACTGTTCTTGTCAGTTTCCTAAGCAGAGTTGAACTAGATATGCCCCGTGTGTGTAGGAAGCACAGTTCTTTTGTTCTGAGCAAGCTCAATGTTCTGGCCCTATAGGAAACACTGGAGAGTACAAGAGTGCTGTTTTCTCAAAAGCAGAGTGTGTTTCTTGCAAGGCGAGCTAGCGTTTGTTTCCCAGTCCTAAACGGAGTTGAATCCCATTCAGTTTCTGGTCCTACGAGCAAGAGTTGTTTTCTGCTAAGAAGAGTCACTATTGCGCTCCCATTGCCATACACAGTGCAAATAGCACTCGCGTCTGTTCCCAGCAAGTACAGTGTATTGGACTGAAGAGAAGCTACTGTTCTTGTCAGTTTCCTAAGCAGAGTTGAACTAGATATGCCCCGTGTGTGTAGGAAGCACAGTTCATTTGTTCTGAGCAAGCTCAATGTTCTGGCCCTATAGGAAACACAGGAGAGTAGAAGAGTGCTGTTTTCACAAAAGCAGAGTGTGTTTCTTGCAAGGCGAGCTAGCGTTTGTTTCCCAGTCCTAAACGGAGTTGAATCCCATGCAGTTTCTGGTCCTACGAGCAAGAGTTGTTTTCTGCTAAGAAGAGTCATTATTGCGCTCCCTTTGCTTACTTAGTGCAAATAGCACTCGCGTCTGTTCCCAGCAAGTACAGTGTATTGGACTGAAGAGAAGCTACTGTTCTTGTCAGTTTCCTAAGCAGAGTTGAACTAGATATGCCCCGTGTGTGTAGGAAGCACAGTTCTTTTGTTCTGAGCAAGCTCACTGTTCTGGCCCTATAGGAAACACAGGAGAGTAGAAGAGTGCTGTTTTCTCAAAAGCAGAGTGTGTTTCTTGCAAGGCGAGCTAGCGTTTGTTTCCCAGTCCTAAACGGAGTTGAATCCCATGCAGTTTCTGGTCCTAGGAGCAAGAGTTGTTTTCTGCTAAGAAGAGTCACTATTGCGCTCCCATTGCCATACACAGTGCAAATAGCACTCGCGTCTGTTCCCAGCAAGTACAGTGTATTGGACTGAAGAGAAGCTACTGTTCTTGTCAGTTTCCTAAGCAAAGTTGAACTAGATATGCCCCGTGTGTGTAGGAAGCACAGTTCTTTTGTTCTGAGCAAGCTCAATGTTCTGGCCCTATAGGAAACACAGGAGAGTAGAAGAGTGCTGTTTTCTCAAAAGCAGAGTGTGTTTCTTGCAAGGCGAGCTAGCGTTTGTTTCCCAGTCCTAAACAGAGTTGAATCCCATGCAGTTTCTGTTCCTACGAGCAAGAGTTGTTTTCTGCTAAGAAGAGTCACTATTGCGCTCCCATTGCCATACACAGTGCAAATAGCACTCGCGTCTGTTCCCAGCAAGTACAGTGTATTGGACTGAAGAGAAGCTACTGTTCTTGTCAGTTTCCTAAGCAGAGTTGAACTAGATATGCCCCGTGTGTGTAGGAAGCACAGTTCTTTTGTTCTGAGCAAGCTCACTGTTCTGACCCTATAGGAAACACAGGAGAGTAGAAGAGTGATGTTTTCTCATAAGCAGAGTTTATTTCTTGTAAGGCGAGCTAGCATTTGTTTCCCAGTCGTAAACAGAGTTGAATCCCATGCAGTTTCTGGTCCTACGAGCAAGAGTTGTTTTCTGCTAAGAAGAGTCACTATTGCGCTCCCATTGCCATACACAGTGCAAATAGCACTCGCGTCTGTTCCCAGCAAGTACAGTGTATTGGTCTGAAGAGAAGCTACTGTTCTTGTCAGTTTCCTAAGCAGAGTTGAACTAGATATGCCCCGTGTGTGTAGGAAGCACAGTTCTTTTGTTCGGAGCAAGCTCAATGTTCTGGCCCTATAGGAAACACAGGAGAGTAGAAGAGTGCTGTTTTCTCAAAAGCAGAGTGTGTTTCTTGCAAGGCGAGCTAGCGTTTGTTTCCCAGTCCTAAACGGAGTTGAATCCCATGCAGTTTCTGGTCCTACGAGCAAGAGTTGTTTTCTGCTAAGAAGAGTCACTATTGCGCTCCCCTTGCCATACACAGTGCAAATAGCACTCGCGTCTGTTCCCAGCAAGTACAGTGTATTGGACTGAAGAGAAGCTACTGTTCTTGTCAGTTTCCTAAGCAGAGTTGAACTAGATATGCCCCGTGTGTGTAGGAAGCACAGTTCTTTTGTTCTGAGCAAGCTCAATGTTCTGGCCCTATAGGAAACACAGGAGAGTAGAAGAGTGCTGTTTTCACAAAAGCAGAGTGTGTTTCTTGCAAGGCGAGCTAGCGTTTGTTTCCCAGTCCTAAACGGAGTTGAATCCCATGCAGTTTCTGGTCCTACGAGCAAGAGTTGTTTTATGCTAAGAAGAGTCATTATTGTGCTCCCTTTGCTTACTTAGTGCAAATAGCCCTCGCGTCTGTTCCCAGCAAGTACAGTGTATTGGACTGAAGAGAAGCTACTGTTCTTGTCAGTTTCCTAAGCAGAGTTGAACTGGATATGCCACATGTGTGTAGGAAGCACAGTTCTTTTGTTCTGAGCAAGCTCAATGTTCTGGCCCTATAGGAAACACAGGAGAGTAGAAGAGTGCTGTTTTCTCAAAAGCAGAATGTGTTTCTTGCAAGGCGAGCTAGCGTTTGTTTCCCAGTCCTAAACGGAGTTGAATCCCATGCAGTTTCTGGTCCTATGAGCAAGATTTGTTTTCTGCTAAGAAGAGTCACTATTGAGCTCCCTTTGCTTACACAGTGCAAATAGCACTCGCGTCTGTTCCCAGCAAGTACAGTGTACTGGACTGAAGAGAAGCTACTGTTCTTGTCAGTTTCCTAAGCAGAGTTGAACTAGATATTCCCCGTGTGTGTAGGAAGCACAGTTCTTTTGCTCTGAGCAAGCTCACTGTTCTGGCTCTATAGGAAACACAGGAGAGTAGAAGAGTGCTGTTTTCTCAAAAGCAGAGTGTGTTTCTTGCAAGGCGAGCTAGCGTTTGTTTCTCAGTCCTAAACGGAGTTGAATCCCATGCAGTTTCTGGTCCTACGAGCAAGAGTTGTTTTCTGCTAAAAAGAGTCACTATTGCGCTCCCATTGCCATACACAGTGCAAATAGCACTCGCGTCTGTTCCCAGCAAGTACAGTGTATTGGACTGAAGAGAAGCTACTGTTCTTGTCAGTTTCCTAAGCAGAGTTGAACTAGATATGCCCCGTGTGTGTAGGAAGCACAGTTCTTTTTTTCTGAGCAAGCTCAATGTTCTGGCCCTATAGGAAACACAGGAGAGTAGAAGAGTGCTGTTTTCACAAAAGCAGAGTGTGTTTCTTGCAAGGCGAGCTAGCGTTTGTTTCCCAGTCCTAAACGGAGTTGAATCCCATGCAGTTTCTGGTCCTACGAGCAAGAGTTGTTTTCTGCTAAGAAGAGTCATTATTGTGCTCCCTTTGCTAACTTAGTGCAAATAGCACTCGTGTCTGTTTTCAGCAAGTACAGTGTATTGGACTGAAGAGAAGCTACTGTTCTTGTCAGTTTCCTAAGCAGAGTTGAACTAGATATGCCCCGTGTGTGTAGGAAGCACAGTTCTTTTGTTCTGAGCAAGCTCACTGTTCTGGCCCTATAGGAAACACAGGAGAGTAGAAGAGTGCTGTTTTCTCAAAAGCAGAGTGTGTTTCTTGCAAGGCGAGCTAGCGTTTGTTTCCCAGTCCTAAACGGAGTTGAATCCCATGCAGTTTCTGGTCCTACAAGCAAGAGTTGTTTTCTGCTAAGAACAGTCACTATTGCGCTCCCATTGCCATACACAGTGCAAATAGCACTCGCATCTGTTCCCAGCAAGTACAGTGTATTGGACTGAAGAGAAGCTACTGTTCTTGTCAGTTTCCTAAGCAGAGTTGAACTAGATATGCCCCGTGTGTGTAGGAAGCACAGTTCTTTTGTTCTGAGCAAGCTCACTGTTCTGGTCCTATAGGAAACACAGGAGAGTAGAAGAGTGCTGTTTTCTCAAAAGCAGAGTGTGTTTCTTGCAAGGCGAGCTAGCGTTTGTTTCCCAGTCGTAAACGGTGTTGAATCCCATGCAGTTTTTGGTCCTACGATCAAGAGTTGCATTCTGCTAAGAAGAGTCACTACTGCGCTCCCATTGCCATACACATTGCAAATAGCACTGGCGTCTGTTCCCAGCAAGTACAGTGTATTGGACTGAAGAGAAGCTACTGTTCTTGTCAGTTTCCTAAGCAGAGTTGAACTAGATATGCCCCGTGTGTGTAGGAAGCACAGTTCTTTTGTTCTGAGCAAACTCAATGTTCTGGCCCTATAGGGAACACAAAGTCGAGCTAGCGTTTGTTTCTCAGTCCTAAATGGAGTTGAATCCCATGCAGTTTCTGGTCCTACGAGCAAGAGTTGTTTTCTGCTAAGAAGAGTCACTATTGCGCTCCCATTGCCATACACAGTGCAAATAGCACTTGCGTCTGTACCCAGCAATTACAGTGTATTGGACTGAAGAGAAGCTACTGTTCTTGTCAGTTTCCTAAGCAGAGTTGAACTAGATATGCCCCGTGTGTGTAGGAAGCACAGTTCTTTTGTTCTGAGCAAGCTCAATGTTCTGGCCCTATAGGAAACACTGGAGAGTACAAGAGTGCTGTTTTCTCAAAAGCAGAGTGTGTTTCTTGCAAGGCGAGCTAGCGTTTGTTTCCCAGTCCTAAACGGAGTTGAATCCCATTCAGTTTCTGGTCCTACGAGCAAGAGTTGTTTTCTGCTAAGAAGAGTCACTATTGCGCTCCCATTGCCATACACAGTGCAAATAGCACTCGCGTCTGTTCCCAGCAAGTACAGTGTATTGGACTGAAGAGAAGCTACTGTTCTTGTCAGTTTCCTAAGCAGAGTTGAACTAGATATGCCCCGTGTGTGTAGGAAGCACAGTTCATTTGTTCTGAGCAAGCTCAATGTTCTGGCCCTATAGGAAACACAGGAGAGTAGAAGAGTGCTGTTTTCACAAAAGCAGAGTGTGTTTCTTGCAAGGCGAGCTAGCGTTTGTTTCCCAGTCCTAAACGGAGTTGAATCCCATGCAGTTTCTGGTCCTACGAGCAAGAGTTGTTTTCTGCTAAGAAGAGTCATTATTGCGCTCCCTTTGCTTACTTAGTGCAAATAGCACTCGCGTCTGTTCCCAGCAAGTACAGTGTATTGGACTGAAGAGAAGCTACTGTTCTTGTCAGTTTCCTAAGCAGAGTTGAACTAGATATGCCCCGTGTGTGTAGGAAGCACAGTTCTTTTGTTCTGAGCAAGCTCACTGTTCTGGCCCTATAGGAAACACAGGAGAGTAGAAGAGTGCTGTTTTCTCAAAAGCAGAGTGTGTTTCTTGCAAGGCGAGCTAGCGTTTGTTTCCCAGTCCTAAACGGAGTTGAATCCCATGCAGTTTCTGGTCCTAGGAGCAAGAGTTGTTTTCTGCTAAGAAGAGTCACTATTGCGCTCCCATTGCCATACACAGTGCAAATAGCACTCGCGTCTGTTCCCAGCAAGTACAGTGTATTGGACTGAAGAGAAGCTACTGTTCTTGTCAGTTTCCTAAGCAAAGTTGAACTAGATATGCCCCGTGTGTGTAGGAAGCACAGTTCTTTTGTTCTGAGCAAGCTCAATGTTCTGGCCCTATAGGAAACACAGGAGAGTAGAAGAGTGCTGTTTTCTCAAAAGCAGAGTGTGTTTCTTGCAAGGCGAGCTAGCGTTTGTTTCCCAGTCCTAAACAGAGTTGAATCCCATGCAGTTTCTGTTCCTACGAGCAAGAGTTGTTTTCTGCTAAGAAGAGTCACTATTGCGCTCCCATTGCCATACACAGTGCAAATAGCACTCGCGTCTGTTCCCAGCAAGTACAGTGTATTGGACTGAAGAGAAGCTACTGTTCTTGTCAGTTTCCTAAGCAGAGTTGAACTAGATATGCCCCGTGTGTGTAGGAAGCACAGTTCTTTTGTTCTGAGCAAGCTCACTGTTCTGACCCTATAGGAAACACAGGAGAGTAGAAGAGTGATGTTTTCTCATAAGCAGAGTTTATTTCTTGTAAGGCGAGCTAGCATTTGTTTCCCAGTCGTAAACAGAGTTGAATCCCATGCAGTTTCTGGTCCTACGAGCAAGAGTTGTTTTCTGCTAAGAAGAGTCACTATTGCGCTCCCATTGCCATACACAGTGCAAATAGCACTCGCGTCTGTTCCCAGCAAGTACAGTGTATTGGTCTGAAGAGAAGCTACTGTTCTTGTCAGTTTCCTAAGCAGAGTTGAACTAGATATGCCCCGTGTGTGTAGGAAGCACAGTTCTTTTGTTCTGAGCAAGCTCACTGTTCTGGCCCTATAGGAAACAGGAGAGTAGAAGAGTGCTGTTTTCTCAAAAGCAGAGTGTGTTTCTTGCAAGGCGAGCTAGCGTTTGTTTCCCAGTCCTAAACGGAGTTGAATCCCATGCAGTTTATTGTCCTACGAGCAAGAGTTGTTTTCTGCTAAGAAGAGTCACTATTGCGCTCCCATTGCCATACACAGTGCAAATAGCACTCGCGTCTGTTCCCAGCAAGTACAGTGTATTGGACTGAAGAGAAGCTACTGTTCTTGTCAGTTTCCTAAGCAGAGTTGAACTAGATATGCCCCGTGTGTGTAGGAAGCACAGTTCTTTTGTTCTGAGCAAGCTCACTGTTCTGGCCCTATAGGAAACACAGGAGAGTAGAAGAGTGCTGTTTTCTCAAAAGCAGAGTGTGTTTCTTGCAAGGCGAGCTAGCGTTTGTTTCCCAGTCATAAACGGAGTTGAATCCCATGCCATTTTTGGTCCTACGATCAAGAGTTGCATTCTGCTAAGAAGAGTCACTACTGCGCTCCCATTGCCATACACAGTGCAAATAGCACTGGCGTCTGTTCCCAGCAAGTACAGTGTATTGGACTGAAGAGAAGCTACTGTTTTTGTCAGTTTCCTAAGCAGAGTTGAACTGGATATGCCCCGTGTGTGTAGGAAGCACAGTTCTTTTGTTCTGAGCAAGCTCACTGTTCTGGCCCTACAGGAAACACAGGAGAGTAGAAGAGTGCTGTTTTCTCAAAAGCAGAGTGTGTTTCTTGCAAGGCGAGCTAGCGTTTGATTCCTAGTCCTAAACGGAGTTGAATCCCATGCAGTTTCTGGTCCTATGAGCAAGAGTTGTTTTCCGCTAAGCAGAGTCACTATTGTGCTCCCATTGCCATACACAGAGCAAATAGCGGTCGCGTCTGTTCCCAGCAAGTACAGTGTATTGGACTGAAGAGAAGCTACTGTTCTTGTCAGTTTCCTAAGCACAGTTGAACCAGATATGCCCCATGTGTGTAGGAAGCACAGTTCTTTTGTTCTGAGCAAGCTCACTGTTCTGGCCCTATAGGAAACACAGGAGAGTAGAAGAGTGCTGTTTTCTCAAAAGCAGAGTGTGTTTCTTGCAAGGCGAGCCAGCGTTTGTTTCCCAGTCCTAAACTTAGTTGAATCCCAAGCAGTTTCTGGTCGTACGAGCAAGAATTGTTTTCCGCTAAGATGAAAAACTATTGTGCTCCCTTTGCTTACACAGTGCAAATAGCACTCGCGTGTGTTCCCAGCAAGTACAGTGTATTGGACTGAAGAGAAGCTACTGTTCTTGTCAGTTTCCTAAGCAGAGTTGAACTAGATATGCCCCGTGTGTGTAGGAAGCACAGTTCTTTTGTTCTGAGCAAGCTCAATGTTCTGGCCCTATAGGAAACACAGGAGAGTAGAAGAGTGCTGTTTTCTCAAAAGCAGAGTGTGTTTCTTGCAAGGCGAGCTAGCGTTTGTTTCCCAGTCCTAAACGGAGTTGAATCCCATGCAGCTTCTGGTCCTACGAGCAAGAGTTGTTTTCTGCTAAGAAGAGTCACCATTGCGCTCCCATTGCCATACACAGTGCAAATAGCACTCGCGTCTGTTCCCAGCAAGTACAGTGTATTGGACTGAAGAGAAGCTACTGTTCTTGTCAGTTTCCTAAGCAGAGTTGAACTAGATATGCCCCGTGTGTTTAAGAAGCACAATTCTTTTGTTCTGAGCAAGCTCACTGTTCTGGCACTATACGAAACACAGGACAGTAGAAGAGTGATGTTTTCTCATAAGCAGAGTGTATTTCTTGTAAGGCGAGCTAGCATTTGTTTCCCAGTCGTAAACAGAGTTGAATCCCATGCAGTTTCTGGTCCTACGAGCAAGAGTTGTTTTCTGCTAAGAAGAGTCACTATTGCGCTCCCATTGCCATACACAGTGCAAATAGCACTCGCGTCTGTTCCCAGCAAGTACAGTGTATTGGACTGAAGAGAAGCTACTGTTCTTGTCAGTTTCCTAAGCAGAGTTGAACTAGATATGCCCCGTGTGTGTAGGAAGCACAGTTCTTTTGTTCTGAGCAAGCTCACTGTTCTGGCCCTATAGGAAACAGGAGAGTAGAAGAGTGCTGTTTTCTCAAAAGCAGAGTGTGTTCCTTGAAAGGCGAGCTAGCGTTTGTTTCCCAGTCCTAAACGGAGTTGAATCCCATGCAGTTTCTGGTCCTACGAGCAAGAGTTGTTTTCTGCTAAGAAGAGTCACTATTGCGCTCCCATTGCCATACAAAGTGCAAATAGCACTCGCGTCTGTTCCCAGCAAGTACAGTGTATTGGACTCTGCTAGGAAGAGTCACTAATGCGCTCCTGTTGCCATACACAGAGCAAATAGCACTCGCGTCTGTTCCCAGCAAGTACAGTGTATTGGACTGAAGAGAAGCTACTGTTCTTGTCAGTTTCCTAAGCAGAGTTGAACTAGATATGCCCCGTGTGTGTAGGAAGCACAGTTCTTTTGTTCTGAGCAAGCTCACTGTTCTGGCCCGATGGGAAACACAGGAGAGTAGAAGAGTGCTGTTTTCTCAAAAGCAGAGTGTGTTTCTTGCAAGGCGAGCTAGCGTTTGTTTCCCAGTCCTAAAGGGAGTTGAATCCCATGCAGTTTCTGGTCCTACGAGTAAGAGTTGTTTTCTGCTAAGCAGAGTCAATATTGTGCTCCCATTGCCATACACAGAGCAAATAGCCCTCGCGTCTGTTCCCAGCAAGTACAGTGTATTTGACTGAAGAGAAGCTACTGTTCTTGTCTGTTTCCTAAGCAGAGTTGAACTAGATATGCCCCATGTGTGTAGGAAGCACAGTTCTTTTGTGCTGAGCAAGCTCAATGTTCTGGCCCTATAGGAAACACAGGAGAGTAGAATAGTGCTGTTTTCTCAAAAGCAGAGTGTGTTTCTTGCAAGGCGAGCCAGCGTTCGTTTCCCAGTCCTAAACGGAGTTGAATCCCATGCAGTTTCTGGTCCTACGAGCAAGAGTTGTTTTCTGCTAAGAAGAGTCACTATTGCGCTCCCTTTGCTTACACAGTGCAAAGAGCACTCGCGTCTGTTCCCAGCAAGTACTGTGTATTGGACTGAAGAGAAGCTACTGTTCTTGTCAGTTTCCTAAGCAGAGTTGAACTAGATATGCCCCGTGTGTGTAGGAAGCACAGTTCTTTTGTTCTGAGCAAGCTCACTGTTTTGGCCCTATAGGAAACACAGGAGAGTAGAAGAGTGCTGTTTTCTCAAAAGCAGAGTGTGTTTCTTGCAAGGCGAGCTAGCATTTCTTTCCCAGTCCTAAACGGAGTTGAATCCCATGCAGTTTCTAGTCCTACGAGCAAGAGTTGTTTTCTGCTAAGAAGAGTCACTATTGCGCTCCCATTGCCATACACAGTGCAAATAGCAATCGCGTGTGTTCCCAGCAAGTACAGTGTATTGGACTGAAGAGAAGCTACTGTTCTTGTCAGTTTCCTAAGCCGAGTTGAACTAGATATGCCCCGTGTGTGTAGGAAGCACAGTTCTTTTGTTCTGAGCAAGCTCAATGTTCTGGCCCTATACGAAACACAGGAGAGTAGAAGAGTGCTGTTTTCTCAAAAGCAGAGTGTGTTTCTTGCAAGGCGAGCTAGCGTTTGTTTCCCAGTCCTAAACGGAGTTGAATCCCATGCAGTTTCTGGTCCTACGAGGAAGATTTGTTTTCTGCTAAGAAGAGTCACTATTGCGCTCCCTTTGCTTACACAGTGCAAATAGCACTCGCGTCTGTTCCCAGCAAGTACAGTGTATTGGACTGAAGAGAAGCTACTGTTCTTGTCAGTTTCCTAAGCAGAGTTGAACTAGATATGCCCCGTGTGTGTAGGAAGCACAGTTCTTTTGTTCTGAGCAAGCTCACTCTTCTGGCCCTATAGGAAACCCAGGAGAGTAGAAGAGTGCTGTTTTCTCAAAAGCAGAGTGTGTTTCTTGCAAGGCGAGCTAGCGTTTGTTTCCCAGTCCTAAACGGAGTTGAATCCCATGCAGTTTCTGGTCCTATGAGCAAGAGTTGTTTTCTGCTAAGAAGAGTCACTATTGCGCTCCCATTGCCATACACAGTGCAAATATTACTCGCGTCTGTTCCCAGCAAGTACAGTGTATTGGACTGAAGAGAAGCTACTGTTCTTGTCAGTTTCCTAAGCAGAGTTGAACTAGATATGCCCCGTGTGTGTAGGAAGCACAGTTCTTTTGTTCTGAGCAAGCTCACTGTTCTGGCCCTATAGGAAACATGAGAGTAGAAGAGTGCTGTTTTCTCAAACGCAGAGTGTGTTTCTTGCAAGGCGAGCTAGCGTTTGTTTCCCAGTCCTAAACGGAGTTGAATCCCATGCAGTTTCTGGTCCTACGAGCAAGAGTTGTTTTCTGCTAAGAAGAGTCACTATTGAGCTCCCATTGCCATACACAGTGCAAATAGCACTTGCGTCTGTTCCCAGCAAGTACAGTGTATTGGACTGAAGAGAAGCTACTGTTCTTGTCAGTTTCCTAAGCAGAGTTGAACTAGATATGCCCCGTGTGTGTAGGAAGCACAGTTCTTTTGTTCTCAGCAAGCTCACTGTTTTGGCCCTATAGGAAACACAGGAGAGTAGAAGAGTGCTGTTTTCTCAAAAGCAGAGTGTGTTTCTTGCAAGGCGAGCTAGCGTTTGTTTCCCAGTCCTAAACGGAGTTGAATCCCATGCAGTTTCTGGTCCTATGAGCAAGAGTTGTTTTCTGCTAAGAAGAGTCACTATTGTGCTCCCATTGCCATACACAGTGCAAATAGCAATTGCGTGTGTTCCCAGCAAGTACAGTGTATTGGACTGAAGAGAAGCTACTGTTCTTGTCAGTTTCCTAAGCAGAGTTGAACTAGATATGCCCCGTGTGTGTAGGAAGCACAGTTCTTTTGTTCTGAGCAAGCTCAATGTTCTGGCACTATAGGAAACACAGGAGAGTAGAAGAGTGCTGTTTTCTCAAAAGCAGAGTGTGTTTCTTGCAAGGCGAGCTAGCGTTTGTTTCCCAGTCCTAAATGGAGTTGAATCCCATGCAGTTTCTTGTCCTACGAGCAAGAGTTGTTTTCTGCTAAGAAGAGTCACTATTGCGCTCCCATTGCCATACACAGTGCAAATAGCACTCGCGTCTGTTCCCAGCAAGTACAGTGTATTGGACTGAAGAGAAGCTACTGTTCTTGTAAGTTTCCTAAGCAGAGTTGAACTAGATATGCCCCGTGTGTGTAGGAAGCATAGTTCTTTTGTTCTGAGCAAGCTCACTGTTCTGGCCCTATAGGAAACACAGGAGAGTAGAAGAGTGCTGTTTTCTCAAAAGCAGAGTGTGTTTCTTGCAAGGCGAGCTAGCGTTTGTTTCCTAGTCCTGAACGGAGTTGAATCCCATGCAGTTTCTGGTCCTACGAGCAAGAGTTGTTTTCTGCTAAGCAGAGTCACTATTGTGCTCCCATTGCCATACACAGAGCAAATAGCACTCGGGTCTGTTCCCAACAAGTACAGTGTATTGGACTGAAGAGAAGCTACTGTTCTTGTCAGTTTCCTAAGCACAGTTGAACCAGATATGCCACATGTGTGTAGGAAGCACAGTTCTTTTGTTCTGAGCAAGCTCAATGTTCTGGCCATATAGGAAACACAGGAGAGTAGAAGAGTGCTATTTTCTCAAAAGCAGAGTGTGTTTCTTGCAAGGCGAGCCAGCGTTTGTTTCCCAGTCCTAAACGGAGTTGAATCCCAAGCAGTTTCTGGTCCTAAGAGCAAGAATTGTTTTCCGCTAAGAAGAAAAACTATTGCGCTCCCTTTGCTTACACAGTGCAAATAGCACTCGCGTCTGTTCCCAGCAAGTACAGTGTATTGGACTGAAGAGAAGCTACTGTTCTTGTCAGTTTCCTAAGCAGAGTTGAACTAGATAAGCCCCGTGTGTGTAGGAAGCACAGTTCTTTTGTTCTGAGCAAGCTCACTGTTCTGGCCCTATAGGAAACACAGGAGAGTAGAAGAGTGCTGTTTTCTCAAAAGCAGAGTGTGTTTCTTGCAAGGCGAGCTAGCGTTTGTTTCCCAGTCCTAAACGGAGTTGAATCCCATGCAGTTTCTGGTCCTATGAGCAAGAGTTGTTTTCTGGTAAGAAGAGTCACCTTTGCGCTCCCATTGCCATACACAGTGCAAATAGCACTCGTGTCTGTTCCCAGCAAGTACAGTGTATTGGACTGAAGAGAAGCTACTGTTCTTGTCAGTTTCCTAAGCAGAGTTGAACGAGATATGCCCCGTGTGTGTAGGAAGCACAGTTCTTTTGTTCTGAGCAAGCTCACTGTTCTGGCCCTATAGGAAACACAGGAGAGTAGAAGAGTGCTGTTTTCTCAAAAGCAGAGTGTGTTTCTTGCAAGGCGAGCCAGCGTTTGTTTCCCAGTCCTAAACGGAGTTGAATCCCAAGCAGTTTCTGGTCCTACTAGCAAGAATTGTTTTCCGCTAAGAAAAAAACTATTGCGCTCCCTTTGCTTACACAGTGCAAATAGCACTCGCGTCTGTTCCCAGCAAGTACAGTGTATTGGACTGAAGAGAAGCTACTGTTCTTGTCATTTTCCTAAGCAGAGTTGAAATAGATATGCCCCGTGTGTGTAGGAAGCACAGTTCTTTTGTTCTGAGCAAGCTCACTGTTCTGGCCCTATAGGAAACACAGGAGAGTAGAAGAGTGCTGTTTTCTCAAAAGCAGAGTGTGTTTCTTCCAAGGCGAGCTAGCGTTTGTTTCCCAGTCCTAAACGGAGTTGAATCCCATGCAGTTTCTGGTCCTACGAGCAAGAGTTGTTTTCTGCTAAGAAGAGTCACCATTGCGCTCCCATTGCCTTACACAGTGCAAATAGCACTCGCGTCTGTTCCCAGCAAGTACAGTGTATTGGACTGAAGAGAAGCTACTGTCCTTGTCAGTTTCCTAAGCAGAGTTGAACTAGATATGCCCCGTGTGTTTAAGAAGCACAATTCTTTTGTTCTGAGCAAGCTCACTGTTCTGACCCTATAGGAAACACAGGAGAGTAGAAGAGTGATGTTTTCTCATAAGCAGAGTGTATTTCTTGTAAGGCGAGCTAGCATTTGTTTCCCAGTCGTAAACAGAGTTGAATCCCATGCAGTTTCTGGTCCTACGAGCAAGAGTTGTTTTCTGCTAAGAAGAGTCACTATTGCGCTCCCATTGCCATACACAGTGCAAATAGCACTCGCGTCTGTTCCCAGCAAGTACAGTGTATTGGACTGAAGAGAAGCTACTGTTCTTGTCAGTTTCCTAAGCAGAGTTGAACTAGATATGCCCCGTGTGTGTAGGAAGCACAGTTCTTTTGTTCTGAGCAAGCACACTGTTCTGGCCCTATAGGAAACACAGGAGAGTAGAAGAGTGCTGTTTTCTCAAAAGCAGAGTGTGTTTCTTGCAAGGCGAGCTAGCGTTTGTTTCCCAGTCCTAAACGGAGTTGAATCCCATGCAGTTTCTGGTCCTACGAGCAAGAGTTGTTTTCTGATAAGAAGAGTCACCATTGCGCTCCCATTGCCTTACACAGTGCAAATAGCACTCGCGTCTGTTCCCAGCAAGTACAGTGTATTGGACTGAAGAGAAGCTACTGTCCTTGTCAGTTTCCTAAGCAGAGTTGAACTAGATATGCCCCGTGTGTTTAAGAAGCACAATTCTTTTGTTCTGAGCAAGCTCACTGTTCTGACCCTATAGGAAACACAGGAGAGTAGAAGAGTGATGTTTTCTCATAAGCAGAGTGTATTTCTTGTAAGGCGAGCTAGCATTTGTTTCCCAGTCGTAAACAGAGTTGAATCCCATGCAGTTTCTGGTCCTACAAGCAAGAGTTGTTTTCTGCTAAGAAGAGTCACTATTGCGCTCCCATTGCCATACACAGTGCAAATAGCACTCGTGTCTGTTCCCAGCAAGTACAGTGTATTGGACTGAAGAGAAGCTACTGTTCTTGTCAGTTTCCTAAGCAGAGTTGAACTAGATATGCCCCGTGTGTGTAGGAAGCACAGTTCTTTTGTTCTGAGCAAGCTCACTGTTCTGGCCCTATAGGAAACAGGAGAGTAGAAGAGTGCTGTTTTGTCAAAAGCAGAGTGTGTTCCTTGCAAGGCGAGCTAGCGTTGGTTTCCCAGTCCTAAACGGAGTTGAATCCCATGCAGTTTCTGGTCCTACGAGCAAGAGTTGTTTTCTGCTAAGAAGAGTCACTATTGCGCTCCCATTGCCATACAAAGTGCAAATAGCACTCGCGTCTGTTCCCAGCAAGTACAGTGTATTGGATTGAAGAGAAGCTACTGTTCTTGTCAGTTTCCTAAGCAGAGTTGAACTAGATATGCCCCGTGTGTGTAGGAAGCACAGTTCTTTTGTTCTGAGCAAGCTCACTGTTCTGGCCCTATAGGAAACACAGGAGAGTAGAAGAGTGCTGTTTTCTCAAAAGCAGAGTGTGTTTCTTGCAAGGCGAGCTAGCGTTTGTTTCCCAGTCCTAAACGGAGTTGAATCCCATGCAGTTTCTGGTCCTACGAGCAAGAGTTGTTTTCTGCTAAGAAGAGTCACTATTGCGCTCCCATTGCCATACACAGTGCAAATAGCAATTGCGTGTGTTCCCAGCAAGTACAGTGTATTGGACTGAAGAGAAGCTACTGTTCTTGTCAGTTTCCTAAGCAGAGTTGAACTAGATATGCCCTGTGTGTGTAGGAAGCACAGTTCTTTTGTTCTGAGCAAGCTCAATGTTCTGGCCCTATAGGAAACACAGGAGAGAAGAAGAGTGCTGTTTTCTCAAAAGCAGAGTGTGTTTCTTGCAAGGCGAGCTAGCGTTTGTTTCCCAGTCCTAAACGGAGTTGAATCCCATGCAGTTTCTTGTCCTACGAGCAAGAGTTGTTTTCTGCTAAGAAGAGTCACTATTGCGCTCCCATTGCCATACACAGTGCAAATAGCACTCGCGTCTGTTCCCAGCAAGTACAGTGTATTGGACTGAAGAGAAGCTACTGTTCTTGTCAGTTTCCTAAGCAGAGTTGAACTAGATATGCCCCGTGTGTGTAGGAAGCATAGTTCTTTTGTTCTGAGCAAGCTCACTGTTCTGGCCCTATAGGAAACACAGGAGAGTAGAAGAGTGCTGTTTTCTCAAAAGCAGAGTGTGTTTCTTGCAAGGCGAGCTAGCGTTTGTTTCCTAGTCCTAAACGGAGTTGAATCCCATGCAGTTTCTGGTCCTACGAGCAAGAGTTGTTTTCTGCTAAGCAGAATCACTATTGTGCTCCCATTGCCATACACAGAGCAAATAGCACTCGGGTCTGTTCCCAACAAGTACAGTGTATTGGACTGAAGAGAAGCTACTGTTCTTGTCAGTTTCCTAAGCACAGTTGAACCAGATATGCCACATGTGTGTAGGAAGCACAGTTCTTTTGTTCTGAGCAAGCTCAATGTTCTGGCCCTATAGGAAACACAGGAGAGTAGAAGAGTGCTATTTTCTCAAAAGCAGAGTGTGTTTCTTGCAAGGCGAGCCAGCGTTTGTTTCCCAGTCCTAAACGGAGTTGAATCCCAAGCAGTTTCTGGTCCTACGAGCAAGAATTGTTTTCCGCTAAGAAGAAAAACTATTGCGCTCCCTTTGCTTACACAGTGCAAATAGCACTCGCGTCTGTTCCCAGCAAGTACAGTGTATTGGACTGAAGAGAAGCTACTGTTCTTGTCAGTTTCCTAAGCAGAGTTGAACTAGATAAGCCCCGTGTGTGTAGGAAGCACAGTTCTTTTGTTCTGAGCAAGCTCAATGTTCTGACCCTATAGGAAACACAGGAGAGTAGAAGAGTGCTGTTTTCTCAAAAGCAGAGTGTGTTTCTTGCAAGGCGAGCTAGCGTTTGTTTCCCAGTCCTAAACGGAGTTGAATCCCATGCAGTTTCTGGTCCTACGAGCAAGAGTTGTTTTCTGGTAAGAAGAGTCACCTTTGTGCTCCCATTGCCATACACAGTGCAAATAGCACTCGCGTCTGTTCCCAGCAAGTACAGTGTATTGGACTGAAGAGAAGCTACTGTTCTTGTCAGTTTCCTAAGCAGAGTTGAACTAGATATGCCCCGTGTGTGTAGGAAGCACAGTTCTTTTGTTCTGAGCAAGCTCATTGTTCTGGCCCTATAGGAAACACAGGAGAGTAGAAGAGTGCTGTTTTCTCAAAAGCAGAGTGTGTTTCTTGCAAGGCGAGCCAGCGTTTGTTTCCCAGTCCTAAACGGAGTTGAATCCCAAGCAGTTTCTGGTCCTACTAGCAAGAATTGTTTTCCGCTAAGAAGAAAAACTATTGCGCTCCCTTTGCTTACACAGTGCAAATAGCACTCGCGTCTGTTCCCAGCAAGTACAGTGTATTGGACTGAAGAGAAGCTACTGTTCTTGTCAGTTTCCTAAGCAGAGTTGAACTAGATATGCCCCGTGTGTGTAGGAAGCACAGTTCTTTTGTTCTGAGCAAGCTCACTGTTCTGGCCCTATAGGAAACACAGGAGAGTAGAAGAGTGCTGTTTTCTCAAAAGCAGAGTGTGTTTCTTGCAAGGCGAGCTAGCGTTTGTTTCCCAGTCCTAAACGGAGTTGAATCCCATGCAGTTTCTGGTCCTACGAGCAAGAGTTGTTTTCTGATAAGAAGAGTCACCATTGCGCTCCCATTGCCTTACACAGTGCAAATAGCACTCGCGTCTGTTCCCAGCAAGTACAGTGTATTGGACTGAAGAGAAGCTACTGTCCTTGTCAGTTTCCTAAGCAGAGTTGAACTAGATATGCCCCGTGTGTTTAAGAAGCACAATTCTTTTGTTCTGAGCAAGCTCACTGTTCTGACCCTATAGGAAACACAGGAGAGTAGAAGAGTGATGTTTTCTCATAAGCAGAGTGTATTTCTTGTAAGGCGAGCTAGCATTTGTTTCCCAGTCGTAAACAGAGTTGAATCCCATGCAGTTTCTGGTCCTACGAGCAAGAGTTGTTTTCTGCTAAGAAGAGTCACTATTGCGCTCCCATTGCCATACACAGTGCAAATAGCACTCGCGTCTGTTCCCAGCAAGTACAGTGTATTGGACTGAAGAGAAGCTACTGTTCTTGTCAGTTTCCTAAGCAGAGTTGAACTAGATATGCCCCGTGTGTGTAGGAAGCACAGTTCTTTTGTTCTGAGCAAGCTCACTGTTCTGGCCCTATAGGAAACACAGGAGAGTAGAAGAGTGCTGTTTTCTCAAAAGCAGAGTGTGTTTCTTGCAAGGCGAGCTAGCGTTTGTTTCCCAGTCCTAAACGGAGTTGAATCCCATGCAGTTTCTGGTCCTACGAGCAAGAGTTGTTTTCTGCTAAGAAGAGTCACCATTGCGCTCCCATTGCCTTACACAGTGCAAATAGCACTCGCGTCTGTTCCCAGCAAGTACAGTGTATTGGACTGAAGAGAAGCTACTGTCCTTGTCAGTTTCCTAAGCAGAGTTGAACTAGATATGCCCCGTGTGTTTAAGAAGCACAATTCTTTTGTTCTGAGCAAGCTCACTGTTCTGACCCTATAGGAAACACAGGAGAGTAGAAGAGTGATGTTTTCTCATAAGCAGAGTGTATTTCTTGTAAGGCGAGCTAGCATTTGTTTCCCAGTCGTAAACAGAGTTGAATCCCATGCAGTTTCTGGTCCTACGAGCAAGAGTTGTTTTCTGCTAAGAAGAGTCACTATTGCGCTCCCATTGCCATACACAGTGCAAATAGCACTCGCGTCTGTTCCCAGCAAGTACAGTGTATTGGACTGAAGAGAAGCTACTGTTCTTGTCAGTTTCCTAAGCAGAGTTGAACTAGATATGCCCCGTGTGTGTAGGAAGCACAGTTCTTTTGTTCTGAGCAAGCTCACTGTTCTGGCCCTATAGGAAACAGGAGAGTAGAAGAGTGCTGTTTTGTCAAAAGCAGAGTGTGTTCCTTGCAAGGCGAGCTAGCGTTGGTTTCCCAGTCCTAAACGGAGTTGAATCCCATGCAGTTTCTGGTCCTACGAGCAAGAGTTGTTTTCTGCTAAGAGTCACTATTGCGCTCCCATTGCCATACAAAGTGCAAATAGCACTCGCGTCTGTTCCCAGCAAGTACAGTGTATTGGATTGAAGAGAAGCTACTGTTCTTGTCAGTTTCCTAAGCAGAGTTGAACTAGATATGCCCCGTGTGTGTAGGAAGCACAGTTCTTTTGTTCTGAGCAAGCTCACTGTTCTGGCCCTATAGGAAACACAGGAGAGTAGAAGAGTGCTGTTTTCTCAAAAGCAGAGTGTGTTTCTTGCAAGGCGAGCTAGCGTTTGTTTCCCAGTCCTAAACGGAGTTGAATCCCATGCAGTTTCTGGTCCTACGAGCAAGAGTTGTTTTCTGCTAAGAAGAGTCACTATTGCGCTCCCATTGCCATACACAGTGCAAATATTACTCGCGTCTGTTCCCAGCAAGTACAGTGTATTGGACTGAAGAGAAGCTACTGTTCTTGTCAGTTTCCTAAGCAGAGTTGAACTAGATATGCCCTGTGTGTGTAGGAAGCACAGTTCTTTTGTTCTGAGCAAGCTCACTGTTCTGGCCCTATCGGAAACACAGGAGAGTAGAAGAGTGCTGTTTTCTCAAAAGCAGAGTGTGTTTCTTGCAAGGCGAGCTAGCGTTTGTTTCCCAGTCCTAAACGGAGTTGAATCCCATGCAGTTTCTGGTCCTACGAGCAAGAGTTGTTTTCTGCTAAGAAGAATCACTACTGCGCTCCCATTGCCATACACAGTGCAAATAGCACTGGCGTCTGTTCCCAGCAAAAACAGTGTATTAGACTGAAGAGAAGCTACTGTTCTTGTCAGTTTCCTAAGCAGAGTTGAACTAGATATGCCCCGTGTGTGTAGGAAGCACAGTTCTTTTGTTCTGAGCAAGCTCACTGTTCTGGCCTTAGAGGAAACACAGGAGAGTAGAAGAGTGCTGTTTTCTCAAAAGCAGAGTGTGTTTCTTGCAAGGCGAGCTAGCGTTTGTTTTCCAGTCGTAAACGGAGTTGAATCCCATGCAGTTTCTGGTCCTACGAGCAAGAGTTGTTTTCTGCTAAGAAGAGTCACTATTGCGCTCCCATTGCCATACACAGTGCAAATAGCACTCGCGTCTGTTCCCAGCAAGTACAGTGTATTGGACTGAAGAGAAGCTACTGTTCTTGTCAGTTTCCTAAGCAGAGTTGAACTAGATATGCCCCGTGTGTGTAGGAAGCACAGTTCTTTTGTTCTGAGCAAGCTCACTGTTCTGGCCCTATAGGAAACACAGGAGAGTAGAAGAGTGCTGTTTTCTCATAAGCAGAGTGTATTTCTCCTAAGGCGAGCTAGCATTTGTTTCCCAGTCGTAAACGGAGTTGAATCCCATCAGTTTCTGGTCCTACGAGCAAGAGTTGTTTTCTGCTAAGAAGAGTCACTATTGCGCTCCCATTGCCATACACAGTGCAAATAGCACTCGCGTCTGTTCCCAGCAAGTACAGTGTATTGGACTGAAGAGAAGCTACTGTTCTTGTCTGTTTCCTAAGCAGAGTTGAACTAGATATGCCCCGTGTGTGTAGGAAGCACAGTTCTTTTGTTCTGAGCAAGCTCACTGTTCTGGCCCTATAGGAAACACAGGAGAGTAGAAGAGTGCTGTTTTCTCAAAAGCAGAGTGTGTTTCTTGCAAGGCAAGCTAGCGTTTGTTTCCCAGTCCTAAACGGAGTTGAATCCCATGCAGTTTCTGGTCCTACGAGCAAGAGTTGTTTTCTGCTAAGAAGAGTCACTATTGCCCTCCCATTGCCGTACACAGTGCAAATAGCACTGGCGTCTGTTCCCAGCAAGTACAGTGTATTGGACTGAAGAGAAGCTACTGTTCTTGTCACTTTCCTAAGCAGAGTTCAACTAGATATGCTCCGTGTGTGTAGGAAACACAGTTCTTTTGTTCTGAGCAAGCTCACTGTTCTGGCCCTATAGGAAACACAGGAGAGTAGAAGAGTGCTGTTTTCTCATAAGCAGAGTGTATTTCTTGTAAGGCGAGCTAGCATTTGTTTCCCAGTCGTAAACGGAGGTGAATCCCATGCAGTTTCTGGTCCTACGAGCAAGAGTTGTTTTCTGCTAAGAAGAGTCACTACTGCGCTCCCATTGCCATACACAGTGCAAATAGCACTCGCGTCTGTTCCCTGCAAGTACAGTGTATTGGACTGAAGAGAAGCTACTGTTCTTGTCAGTTTCCTAAGCAGAGTTGAACTAGATATGCCCCGTGTGTGTAGGAAGCACAGTTCTTTTGTTCTGAGCAAGCTCACTGATCTGGCCCTATAGGAAACACAGCAGAGTAGAAGAGTGCTGTTTTCTCAAAAGCAGAGTGTGTTTCTTGCAAGGCGAGCTAGCGTTTGTTTCCCAGTCCTAAACGGAGTTGAATCCCATGCAGTTTCTGGTCCTACGAGCAAGAGTTGTTTTCTGCTAAGAAGAGTCACTATTGCGCTCCCATTGCCATACACAGTGCAAATAGCACTCGCGTCTGTTCCCAGCAAGTACAGTGTATTGGACTGAAGAGAAGCTACTGTTCTTGTCAGTTTCCTAAGCAGAGTTGAACTAGATATGCCCCGTGTGTGTAGGAAGCACAGTTCTTTTGTTCTGAGCAAGCTCACTGTTCTGGCCCTATCGGAAACACAGGAGAGTAGAAGAGTGCTGTTTTCTCAAAAGCAGAGTGTGTTTCTTGCAAGGCGAGCTAGCGTTTGTTTCCCAGTCCTAAACGGAGTTGAATCCCATGCAGTTTCTGGTCCTACGAGCAAGAGTTGTTTTCTGCTAAGAAGAATCACTACTGCGTTCCCATTGCCATACACAGTGCAAATAGCACTCGCGTCTGTTCCCAGCAAGTACAGTGTAATGGACTGAAGAGAAGCTACTGTTCTTGTCAGTTTCCTAAGCAGAGTTGAACTAGATATGCCCCGTGTGTGTAGGAAGCACAGTTCTTTTGTTCTGAGCAAGCTCACTGTTCTGGCCTTATAGGAAACACAGGAGAGTAGAAGAGTGCTGTTTTCTCAAAAGCAGAGTGTGTTTCTTGCAAGGCGAGCTAGCGTTTGTTTCCCAGTCCTAAACGGAGTTGAATCCCATGCAGTTTCTGGTCCTAGGAGCAAGAGTTGTTTTCTGCTAAGAAGAGTCACTATTGCGCTCCCATTGCCATACACAGTGCAAATAGCACTCGCGTCTGTTCCCAGCAAGTACAGTGTATTGGACTGAAGAGAAGCTACTGTTCTTGTCAGTTTCCTAAGCAGAGTTGAACTAGATATGCCCCGTGTGTGTAGGAAGCACAGTTCTTTTGTTCTGAGCAAGCTCACTGTTCTGGCCCTATAGGAAACACAGGAGAGTAGAAGAGTGCTGTTTTCTCAAAAGCAGAGTGTGTTTCTTGCAAGGCGAGCTAGCGTTTGTTTCCCAGTCCTAAACGGAGTTGAATCCCATGCAGTTTCTGGTCCTACGAGCAAGAGTTGTTTTCTGCTAAGAAGAGTCACTACTGTGCTCCCATTTCCATACACAGTGCAAATAGCACTCGCGTCTGTTCCCAGCAAGTACAGTGTATTGGACTGAAGAGAAGCTACTGTTCTTGTCAGTTTCCTAAGCAGAGTTGAACTAGATATGCCCCGTGTGTGTAGGAAGCACAGTTCTTTTGTTCTCAGAAAGCTCACTGTTCTGGCCCTATCGGAAACACAGGAGAGTAGAAGAGTGCTGTTTTCTCAAAAGCAGAGTGTGTTTCTTGCAAGGCGAGCTAGCGTTTGTTTCCCGGTCCTAAACGGAGTTGAATCCCATGCAGTTTCTGGTCCTACGAGCAAGAGTTGTTTTCTGCTAAGAAGAATCACTACTGCGCTCCCATTGCCATACACAGTGCAAATAGCACTCGCGTCTGTTCCCAGCAAGTACAGTGTATTGGACTGAAGAGAAGCTACTGTTCTTGTCAGTTTCCTAAGCAGAGTTGAACTAGATATGCCCCGTGTGTGTAGGAAGCACAGTTCTTTTGTTCTGAGCAAGCTCACTGTTCTGGCCCTATAGGAAACACAGGAGAGTAGAAGAGTGCTGTTTTCTCAAAAGCAGAGTGTGTTTCTTGCAAGGCGAGCTAGCGTTTGTTTCCCAGTCCTAAACGGAGTTGAATCCCATGCAGTTTCTGGTCCTATGAGCAAGAGTTGTTTTCTGCTAAGAAGAATCACTACTGTGCTCCCATTGCCATTCACAGTGCAAATAGCACTCGCGTCTGTTCCCAGCAAGTACAGTGTATTGGACTGAAGAGAAGCTACTGTTCTTGTCAGTTTCCTAAGCAGAGTTGAACTAGATATGCCCCGTGTGTGTAGGAAGCACAGTTCTTTTGTTCTGAGCAAGCTCACTGTTCTGGCCATAGAGGAAACACAGGAGAGTAGAAGAGTGCTGTTTTCTCAAAAGCAGAGTGTGTTTCTTGCAAGGCGAGCGAGCGTTTGTTTCCCAGTCCTAAACGGAGTTGAATCCCATGCAGTTTCTGGTCCTAGGATCAAGAGTTGTTTTCTGCTAAGAAGAGTCACTATTGCGCTCCCATTGCCATACACAGTGCAAATAGCACTCGCGTCTGTTCCCAGCAAGTACAGTGTATTGGACTGAAGAGAAGCTACTGTTCTTGTCAGTTTCCTAAGCAGAGTTGAACTAGATATGCCCCGTGTGTGTAGGAAGCACAGTTCTTTTGTTCTGAGCAAGCTCACTGTTCTGGCCCTATAGGAAACACAGGAGAGTAGAAGAGTGCTGTTTTCTCATAAGCAGAGTGTGTTTCTTTTAAGGCGAGCTAGCATTTGTTTCCCAGTCGTAAACGGAGTTGAATCCCATCAGTTTCTGGTCCTACTAGCAAGAGTTGTTTTCTGCTAAGAAGAGTCACTATTGCGCTCCCATTGCCATACACAGTGCAAATAGCACTGGCGTCTGTTCCCAGCAAGTACAGTGTATTGGACTGAAGAGAAGCTACTGTTCTTGTCAGTTTCCTAAGCAGAGTTGAACTAGATATGCCGCGTGTGTGTAGGAAGCACAGTTCATTTGTTCTGAGCAAGCTCACTGTTCTGGCCTTACAGGAAACACAGGAGAGTAGAAGAGTGCTGTTTTCTCAAAAGCAGAGTGTGTTTCTTGCAAGGCGAGCTAGCGTTTGTTTCCCAGTCCTAAACGGAGTTGAATCCCATGCAGTTTCTGGTCCTAGGATCAAGAGTTGTTTTCTGCTAAGAAGAGTCACTATTGCGCTCCCATTGCCATACACAGTGCAAATAGCACTCGCGTCTGTTCCCAGCAAGTACAGTGTATTGGACTGAAGAGAAGCTACTGTTCTTGTCAGTTTCCTAAGCAGAGTTGAACTAGATATGCCCCGTGTGTGTAGGAAGCACAGTTCTTTTGTTCTGAGCAAGCTCACTGTTCTGGCCCTATAGGAAACACAGGAGAGTAGAAGAGTGCTGTTTTCTCAAAAGCAGAGTCTGTTTCTTGCAAGGGGAGCTAGTGTTTGTTTCCCAGTCCTAAACGGAGTTGAATCCCATGCAGTTTCTGGTCCTATGAGCAAGAGTTGTTTTCTGCTAAGAAGAATCACTACTGTGCTCCCATTGCCATTCACAGTGCAAATAGCACTCGCGTCTGTTCCCAGCAAGTACAGTGTATTGGACTGAAGAGAAGCTACTGTTCTTGTCAGTTTCCTAAGCAGAGTTGAACTAGATATGCCCCGTGTGTGTAGGAAGCACAGTTCTTTTGTTCTGAGCAAGCTCACTGTTCTGGCCATAGAGGAAACACAGGAGAGTAGAAGAGTGCTGTTTTCTCAAAAGCAGAGTGTGTTTCTTGCAAGGCGAGCTAGCGTTTGTTTCCCAGTCCTAAACGGAGTTGAATCCCATGCAGTTTCTGGTCCTACGAGCAAGAGTTGTTTTCTGCTAAGAAGAGTCACTATTGCGCTCCCATTGCCATACACAGTGCAAATAGCACTCGCGTCTGTTCCCAGCAAGTACAGTGTATTGGACTGAAGAGAAGCTACTGTTCTTGTCAGTTTCCTAAGCAGAGTTGAACTAGATATGCCCCGTGTGTGTAGGAAGCACAGTTCTTTTGTTCTGAGCAAGCTCACTGTTCTGGCCCTATAGGAAACACAGGAGAGTAGAAGAGTGCTGTTTTCTCATAAGCAGAGTGTATTTCTTGTAAGGCGAGCTAGCATTTGTTTCCCAGTCCTAAACGGAGTTGAATCCCATCAGTTTCTGGTCCTACGAACAAGAGTTGTTTTCTGCTAAGAAGAGTCACTATTGCGCTCCCATTGCCATACACAGTGCAAATAGCACTCGCGTCTGTTCCCAGCAAGTACAGTGTATTGGACTGAAGAGAAGCTACTGTTCTTGTCAGTTTCCTAAGCAGAGTTGAACTAGATATGCCCCGTGTGTGTAGGAAGCACAGTTCTTTTGTTCTGAGCAAGCTCACTGTTCTGGCCCTATAGGAAACACAGGAGAGTAGAAGAGTGCTGTTTTCTCAAAAGCAGAGTGTGTTTCTTGCAAGGCGAGCTAGCGTTTGTTTCCCAGTCCTAAACGGAGTTGAATCCCATTCAGTTTCTGGTCCTAGGAGCAAGAGTTGTTTTCTGCTAAGAAGAGTCACTATTGCGCTCCCATTGCCATACACAGTGCAAATAGCACTCGCGTCTGTTCCCAGCAAGTACAGTGTATTGGACTGAAGAGAAGCTACTGTTCTTGTCAGTTTCCTAAGCAGAGTTGAACTAGATATGCCCCGTGTGTGTAGGAAGCACAGTTCTTTTGTTCTGAGCAAGCTCACTGTTCTGGCCCTATAGGAAACACAGGAGAGTAGAAGAGTGCTGTTTTCTCATAAGCAGAGTGTATTTCTTGTAAGGCGAGCGAGCATTTGTTTCCCAGTCGTAAACGGAGTTGAATCCCATCAGTTTCTGGTCCTACGAGCAAGAGTTGTTTTCTGCTAAGAAGAGTCACTATTGCGCTCCCATTGCCATACACAGTGCAAATAGCACTCGCGTCTGTTCCCAGCAAGTACAGTGTATTGGACTGAAGAGAAGCTACTGTTCTTGTCAGTTTCCTAAGCAGAGTTGAACTAGATATGCCCCGTGTGTGTAGGAAGCACAGTTCTTTTGTTCTGAGCAAGCTCACTGTTCTGGCCCTATAGGAAACACAGGAGAGTAGAAGAGTGCTGTTTTCTCAAAAGCAGAGTGTGTTTCTTGCAAGGCGAGCTAGCGTTTGTTTCCCAGTCCTAAACGGAGTTGAATCCCATGCAGTTTCTGGTCCTATGAGCAAGAGTTGTTTTCTGCTAAGAAGAGTCACTACTGCGCTCCCATTTCCATACACAGTGCAAGTAGCACTCGCGTCTGTTCCCAGCAAGTACAGTGTATTGGACTGAAGAGAAGCTACTGTTCTTGTCAGTTTCCTAAGCAGAGTTGAACTAGATATGCCCCGTGTGTGTAGGAAGCACAGTTCTTTTGTTCTGAGCAAGCTCACTGTTCTGGCCCTATAGGAAACACAGGAGAGTAGAAGAGTGCTGTTTTCTCATAAGCAGAGTGTGTTTCTTTTAAGGCGAGCTAGCATTTGTTTCCCAGTCGTAAACGGAGTTGAATCCCATCAGTTTCTGGTCCTACTAGCAAGAGTTGTTTTCTGCTAAGAAGAGTCACTATTGCGCTCCCATTGCCATACACAGTGCAAATAGCACTGGCGTCTGTTCCCAGCAAGTACAGTGTATTGGACTGAAGAGAAGCTACTGTTCTTGTCAGTTTCCTAAGCAGAGTTGAACTAGATATGCCGCGTGTGTGTAGGAAGCACAGTTCATTTGTTCTGAGCAAGCTCACTGTTCTGGCCTTACAGGAAACACAGGAGAGTAGAAGAGTGCTGTTTTCTCAAAAGCAGAGTGTGTTTCTTGCAAGGCGAGCTAGCGTTTGTTTCCCAGTCCTAAACGGAGTTGAATCCCATGCAGTTTCTGGTCCTAGGATCAAGAGTTGTTTTCTGCTAAGAAGAGTCACTATTGCGCTCCCATTGCCATACACAGTGCAAATAGCACTCGCGTCTGTTCCCAGCAAGTACAGTGTATTGGACTGAAGAGAAGCTACTGTTCTTGTCAGTTTCCTAAGCAGAGTTGAACTAGATATGCCCCGTGTGTGTAGGAAGCACAGTTCTTTTGTTCTGAGCAAGCTCACTGTTCTGGCCCTATAGGAAACACAGGAGAGTAGAAGAGTGCTGTTTTCTCAAAAGCAGAGTCTGTTTCTTGCAAGGGGAGCTAGTGTTTGTTTCCCAGTCCTAAACGGAGTTGAATCCCATGCAGTTTCTGGTCCTATGAGCAAGAGTTGTTTTCTGCTAAGAAGAATCACTACTGTGCTCCCATTGCCATTCACAGTGCAAATAGCACTCGCGTCTGTTCCCAGCAAGTACAGTGTATTGGACTGAAGAGAAGCTACTGTTCTTGTCAGTTTCCTAAGCAGAGTTGAACTAGATATGCCCCGTGTGTGTAGGAAGCACAGTTCTTTTGTTCTGAGCAAGCTCACTGTTCTGGCCCTATAGGAAACACAGGAGAGTAGAAGAGTGCTGTTTTCTCATAAGCAGAGTGTATTTCTTGTAAGGCGAGCTAGCATTTGTTTCCCAGTCCTAAACGGAGTTGAATCCCATCAGTTTCTGGTCCTACGAACAAGAGTTGTTTTCTGCTAAGAAGAGTCACTATTGCGCTCCCATTGCCATACACAGTGCAAATAGCACTCGCGTCTGTTCCCAGCAAGTACAGTGTATTGGACTGAAGAGAAGCTACTGTTCTTGTCAGTTTCCTAAGCAGAGTTGAACTAGATATGCCCCGTGTGTGTAGGAAGCACAGTTCTTTTGTTCTGAGCAAGCTCACTGTTCTGGCCCTATAGGAAACACAGGAGAGTAGAAGAGTGCTGTTTTCTCAAAAGCAGAGTGTGTTTCTTGCAAGGCGAGCTAGCGTTTGTTTCCAGTCCTAAACGGAGTTGAATCCCATTCAGTTTCTGGTCCTAGGAGCAAGAGTTGTTTTCTGCTAAGAAGAGTCACTATTGCGCTCCCATTGCCATACACAGTGCAAATAGCACTCGCGTCTGTTCCCAGCAAGTACAGTGTATTGGACTGAAGAGAAGCTACTGTTCTTGTCAGTTTCCTAAGCAGAGTTGAACTAGATATGCCCCGTGTGTGTAGGAAGCACAGTTCTTTTGTTCTGAGCAAGCTCACTGTTCTGGCCCTATAGGAAACACAGGAGAGTAGAAGAGTGCTGTTTTCTCATAAGCAGAGTGTATTTCTTGTAAGGCGAGCGAGCATTTGTTTCCCAGTCGTAAACGGAGTTGAATCCCATCAGTTTCTGGTCCTACGACCAAGAGTTGTTTTCTGCTAAGAAGAGTCACTATTGCGCTCCCATTGCCATACACAGTGCAAATAGCACTCGCGTCTGTTCCCAGCAAGTACAGTGTATTGGACTGAAGAGAAGCTACTGTTCTTGTCAGTTTCCTAAGCAGAGTTGAACTAGATATGCCCCGTGTGTGTAGGAAGCACAGTTCTTTTGTTCTGAGCAAGCTCACTGTTCTGGCCCTATAGGAAACACAGGAGAGTAGAAGAGTGCTGTTTTCTCAAAAGCAGAGTGTGTTTCTTGCAAGGCGAGCTAGCGTTTGTTTCCCAGTCCTAAACGGAGTTGAATCCCATGCAGTTTCTGGTCCTATGAGCAAGAGTTGTTTTCTGCTAAGAAGAGTCACTACTGCGCTCCCATTTCCATACACAGTGCAAGTAGCACTCGCGTCTGTTCCCAGCAAGTACAGTGTATTGGACTGAAGAGAAGCTACTGTTCTTGTCAGTTTCCTAAGCAGAGTTGAACTAGATATGCCCCGTGTGTGTAGGAAGCACAGTTCTTTTGTTCTGAGCAAGCTCACTGTTCTGGCCCTATAGGAAACACAGGAGAGTAGAAGAGTGCTGTTTTCTCATAAGCAGAGTGTGTTTCTTTTAAGGCGAGCTAGCATTTGTTTCCCAGTCGTAAACGGAGTTGAATCCCATCAGTTTCTGGTCCTACTAGCAAGAGTTGTTTTCTGCTAAGAAGAGTCACTATTGCGCTCCCATTGCCATACACAGTGCAAATAGCACTGGCGTCTGTTCCCAGCAAGTACAGTGTATTGGACTGAAGAGAAGCTACTGTTCTTGTCAGTTTCCTAAGCAGAGTTGAACTAGATATGCCGCGTGTGTGTAGGAAGCACAGTTCATTTGTTCTGAGCAAGCTCACTGTTCTGGCCTTACAGGAATCACAGGAGAGTAGAAGAGTGCTGTTTTCTCAAAAGCAGATTGTGTTTCTTGCAAGGCGAGCTAGCGTTTGTTTCCCAGTCCTAAACGGAGTTGAATCCCATGCAGTTTCTGGTCCTAGGATCAAGAGTTGTTTTCTGCTAAGAAGAGTCACTATTGCGCTCCCATTGCCATACACAGTGCAAATAGCACTCGCGTCTGTTCCCAGCAAGTACAGTGTATTGGACTGAAGAGAAGCTACTGTTCTTGTCAGTTTCCTAAGCAGAGTTGAACTAGATATGCCCCGTGTGTGTAGGAAGCACAGTTCTTTTGTTCTGAGCAAGCTCACTGTTCTGGCCCTATAGGAAACACAGGAGAGTAGAAGAGTGCTGTTTTCTCAAAAGCAGAGTCTGTTTCTTGCAAGGGGAGCTAGTGTTTGTTTCCCAGTCCTAAACGGAGTTGAATCCCATGCAGTTTCTGGTCCTATGAGCAAGAGTTGTTTTCTGCTAAGAAGAATCACTACTGTGCTCCCATTGCCATTCACAGTGCAAATAGCACTCGCGTCTGTTCCCAGCAAGTACAGTGTATTGGACTGAAGAGAAGCTACTGTTCTTGTCAGTTTCCTAAGCAGAGTTGAACTAGATATGCCCCGTGTGTGTAGGAAGCACAGTTCTTTTGTTCTGAGCAAGCTCACTGTTCTGGCCATAGAGGAAACACAGGAGAGTAGAAGAGTGCTGTTTTCTCAAAAGCAGAGTGTGTTTCTTGCAAGGCGAGCTAGCGTTTGTTTCCCAGTCCTAAACGGAGTTGAATCCCATGCAGTTTCTGGTCCTACGAGCAAGAGTTGTTTTCTGCTAAGAAGAGTCACTATTGCGCTCCCATTGCCATACACAGTGCAAATAGCACTCGCGTCTGTTCCCAGCAAGTACAGTGTATTGGACTGAAGAGAAGCTACTGTTCTTGTCAGTTTCCTAAGCAGAGTTGAACTACATATGCCCCGTGTGTGTAGGAAGCACAGTTCTTTTGTTCTGAGCAAGCTCACTGTTCTGGCCCTATAGGAAACACAGGAGAGTAGAAGAGTGCTGTTTTCTCATAAGCAGAGTGTATTTCTTGTAAGGCGAGCTAGCATTTGTTTCCCAGTCCTAAACGGAGTTGAATCCCATCAGTTTCTGGTCCTACGAACAAGAGTTGTTTTCTGCTAAGAAGAGTCACTATTGCGCTCCCATTGCCATACACAGTGCAAATAGCACTCGCGTCTGTTCCCAGCAAGTACAGTGTATTGGACTGAAGAGAAGCTACTGTTCTTGTCAGTTTCCTAAGCAGAGTTGAACTAGATATGCCCCGTGTGTGTAGGAAGCACAGTTCTTTTGTTCTGAGCAAGCTCACTGTTCTGGCCCTATAGGAAACACAGGAGAGTAGAAGAGTGCTGTTTTCTCAAAAGCAGAGTGTGTTTCTTGCAAGGCGAGCTAGCGTTTGTTTCCCAGTCCTAAACGGAGTTGAATCCCATGCAGTTTCTGGTCCTACGAGCAAGAGTTGTTTTCTGCTAAGAAGAGTCACTATTGCGCTCCTATTGCCATACACAGTGCAAATAGCACTCGCGTCTGTTCCCAGCAAGTACAGTGTATTGGACTGAAGAGAAGCTACTGTTCTTGTCAGTTTCCTAAGCAGAGTTGAACTAGATATGCCCCGTGTGTGTAGGAAGCACAGTTCTTTTGTTCTGAGCAAGCTCACTGTTCTGGCCTTAGAGGAAACACAGGAGAGTAGAAGAGTGCTGTTTTCTCAAAAGCAGAGTGTGTTTCTTGCAAGGCGAGCTAGCGTTTGTTTCCCAGTCGTAAATGGCGTTGAATCCCATGCAGTTTCTGGTCCTACGAGCAAGAGTTGTTTTCTGCTAAGAAGAGTCACTATTGCGCTCCCATTGCCATACACAGTGCAAATAGCACTCGCGTCTGTTCCCAGCAAGTACAGTGTATTGGACTGAAGAGAAGCTACTGTCCTTGTCAGTTTCCTAAGCAGAGTTGAACTAGATATGCCCCGTTTGTGTAGGAAGCACAGTTCTTTTGTTCTGAGCAAGCTCACTGTTCTGGCCCTATAGGAAACACAGGAGAGTAGAAGAGTGCTGTTTTCTCATAAGCAGAGTGTATTTCTTGTAAGGCGAGCTAGCATTTGTTTCCCAGTCGTAAACGGAGTTGAATCCCATCAGTTTCTGGTCCTACGAGCAAGAGTTGTTTTCTGCTAAGAAGAGTCACTATTGCGCTCCCATTGCCATACACAGTGCAAATAGCACTCGCGTCTGTTCCCAGCAAGTACAGTGTATTGGACTGAAGAGAAGCTACTGTTCTTGTCAGTTTCCTAAGCAGAGTTGAACTAGATATGCCCCGTGTGTGTAGGAAGCACAGTTCTTTTGTTCTGAGCAAGCTCACTGTTCTGGCCCTATAGGAAACACAGGAGAGTAGAAGAGTGCTGTTTTCTCAAAAGCAGAGTGTGTTTCTTGCAAGGCGAGCTAGCGTTTGTTTCCCAGTCCTAAACGGAGTTGAATCCCATGCAGTTTCTGGTCCTACGAGCAAGAGTTGTTTTCTGCTAAGAAGAGTCACTATTGCGCTCCCATTGCCATACACAGTGCAAATATTACTCGCGTCTGTTCCCAGCAGGTACAGTGTATTGGACTGAAGAGAAGCTACTGTTCTTGTCAGTTTCCTAAGCAGAGTTGAACTAGATATGCCCCGTGTGTGTATGAAGCACAGTTCTTTTGTTCTGAGCAAGCTCACTATCTGGCCCTATAGGAAACACAGGAGAGTAGAAGAGTGCTGTTTTCTCAAAAGCAGAGTGTGTTTCTTGCAAGGCGAGCTAGCGTTTGTTTCCCAGTCCTAAAAGGAGTTGAATCCCATGCAGTTTCTGGTCCTACGAGCAAGAGTTGTTTTCTGCTAAGAAGAATCACTACTGCGCTCCCATTGCCATACACAGTGCAAATAGCACTCGCGTCTGTTCCCAGCAAGTACAGTGTATTGGACTGAAGAGAAGCTACTGTTCTTGTCAGTTTCCTAAGCAGAGTTGAACTAGATATGCCCCGTGTGTGTAGGAAGCACAGTTCTTTTGTTCTGAGCAAGCTCACTGTTCTGGCCCTATAGGAAACACAGGAGAGTAGAAGAGTGCTGTTTTCTCAAAAGCAGAGTGTGTTTCTTGCAAGGCGAGCTAGCGTTTGTTTCCCAGTCCTAAACGGAGTTGAATCCCATGCAGTTTCTGGTCCTATGAGCAAGAGTTGTTTTCTGCTAAGAAGAGTCACTACTGCGCTCCCATTTCCATACACAGTGCAAGTAGCACTCGCGTCTGTTCCCAGCAAGTACAGTGTATTGGACTGAAGAGAAGCTACTGTTCTTGTCAGTTTCCTAAGCAGAGTTGAACTAGATATGCCCCGTGTGTGTAGGAAGCACAGTTCTTTTGTTCTGAGCAAGCTCACTGTTCTGGCCCTATAGGAAACACAGGAGAGTAGAAGAGTGCTGTTTTCTCATAAGCAGAGTGTGTTTCTTTTAAGGCGAGCTAGCATTTGTTTCCCAGTCCTAAACGGAGTTGAATCCCATCAGTTTCTGGTCCTACTAGCAAGAGTTGTTTTCTGCTAAGAAGAGTCACTATTGCGCTCCCATTGCCATACACAGTGCAAATAGCACTCGCGTCTGTTCCCAGCAAGTACAGTGTATTGGACTGAAGAGAAGCTACTGTTCTTGTCAGTTTCCTAAGCAGAGTTGAACTAGATATGCCGCGTGTGTGTAGGAAGCACAGTTCATTTGTTCTGAGCAAGCTCACTGTTCTGGCCTTACAGGAATCACAGGAGAGTAGAAGAGTGCTGTTTTCTCAAAAGCAGATTGTGTTTCTTGCAAGGCGAGCTAGCGTTTGTTTCCCAGTCCTAAACGGAGTTGAATCCCATGCAGTTTCTGGTCCTAGGATCAAGAGTTGTTTTCTGCTAAGAAGAGTCACTATTGCGCTCCCATTGCCATACACAGTGCAAATAGCACTCGCGTCTGTTCCCAGCAAGTACAGTGTATTGGACTGAAGAGAAGCTACTGTTCTTGTCAGTTTCCTAAGCAGAGTTGAACTAGATATGCCCCGTGTGTGTAGGAAGCACAGTTCTTTTGTTCTGAGCAAGCTCACTGTTCTGGCCCTATAGGAAACACAGGAGAGTAGAAGAGTGCTGTTTTCTCAAAAGCAGAGTCTGTTTCTTGCAAGGGGAGCTAGTGTTTGTTTCCCAGTCCTAAACGGAGTTGAATCCCATGCAGTTTCTGGTCCTATGAGCAAGAGTTGTTTTCTGCTAAGAAGAATCACTACTGTGCTCCCATTGCCATTCACAGTGCAAATAGCACTCGCGTCTGTTCCCAGCAAGTACAGTGTATTGGACTGAAGAGAAGCTACTGTTCTTGTCAGTTTCCTAAGCAGAGTTGAACTAGATATGCCCCGTGTGTGTAGGAAGCACAGTTCTTTTGTTCTGAGCAAGCTCACTGTTCTGGCCATAGAGGAAACACAGGAGAGTAGAAGAGTGCTGTTTTCTCAAAAGCAGAGTGTGTTTCTTGCAAGGCGAGCTAGCGTTTGTTTCCCAGTCCTAAACGGAGTTGAATCCCATGCAGTTTCTGGTCCTACGAGCAAGAGTTGTTTTCTGCTAAGAAGAGTCACTATTGCGCTCCCATTGCCATACACAGTGCAAATAGCACTCGCGTCTGTTCCCAGCAAGTACAGTGTATTGGACTGAAGAGAAGCTACTGTTCTTGTCAGTTTCCTAAGCAGAGTTGAACTACATATGCCCCGTGTGTGTAGGAAGCACAGTTCTTTTGTTCTGAGCAAGCTCACTGTTCTGGCCCTATAGGAAACACAGGAGAGTAGAAGAGTGCTGTTTTCTCATAAGCAGAGTGTATTTCTTGTAAGGCGAGCTAGCATTTGTTTCCCAGTCCTAAACGGAGTTGAATCCCATCAGTTTCTGGTCCTACGAACAAGAGTTGTTTTCTGCTAAGAAGAGTCACTATTGCGCTCCCATTGCCATACACAGTGCAAATAGCACTCGCGTCTGTTCCCAGCAAGTACAGTGTATTGGACTGAAGAGAAGCTACTGTTCTTGTCAGTTTCCTAAGCAGAGTTGAACTAGATATGCCCCGTGTGTGTAGGAAGCACAGTTCTTTTGTTCTGAGCAAGCTCACTGTTCTGGCCCTATAGGAAACACAGGAGAGTAGAAGAGTGCTGTTTTCTCAAAAGCAGAGTGTGTTTCTTGCAAGGCGAGCTAGCGTTTGTTTCCCAGTCCTAAACGGAGTTGAATCCCATGCAGTTTCTGGTCCTACGAGCAAGAGTTGTTTTCTGCTAAGAAGAGTCACTATTGCGCTCCTATTGCCATACACAGTGCAAATAGCACTCGCGTCTGTTCCCAGCAAGTACAGTGTATTGGACTGAAGAGAAGCTACTGTTCTTGTCAGTTTCCTAAGCAGAGTTGAACTAGATATGCCCCGTGTGTGTAGGAAGCACAGTTCTTTTGTTCTGAGCAAGCTCACTGTTCTGGCCTTAGAGGAAACACAGGAGAGTAGAAGAGTGCTGTTTTCTCAAAAGCAGAGTGTGTTTCTTGCAAGGCGAGCTAGCGTTTGTTTCCCAGTCGTAAATGGCGTTGAATCCCATGCAGTTTCTGGTCCTACGAGCAAGAGTTGTTTTCTGCTAAGAAGAGTCACTATTGCGCTCCCATTGCCATACACAGTGCAAATAGCACTCGCGTCTGTTCCCAGCAAGTACAGTGTATTGGACTGAAGAGAAGCTACTGTCCCTTGTCAGTTTCCTAAGCAGAGTTGAACTAGATATGCCCCGTTTGTGTAGGAAGCACAGTTCTTTTGTTCTGAGCAAGCTCACTGTTCTGGCCCTATAGGAAACACAGGAGAGTAGAAGAGTGCTGTTTTCTCATAAGCAGAGTGTATTTCTTGTAAGGCGAGCTAGCATTTGTTTCCCAGTCGTAAACGGAGTTGAATCCCATCAGTTTCTGGTCCTACGAGCAAGAGTTGTTTTCTGCTAAGAAGAGTCACTATTGCGCTCCCATTGCCATACACAGTGCAAATAGCACTCGCGTCTGTTCCCAGCAAGTACAGTGTATTGGACTGAAGAGAAGCTACTGTTCTTGTCAGTTTCCTAAGCAGAGTTGAACTAGATATGCCCCGTGTGTGTAGGAAGCACAGTTCTTTTGTTCTGAGTCAAGCTCACTGTTCTGGCCCTATAGGAAACACAGGAGAGTAGAAGAGTGCTGTTTTCTCAAAAGCAGAGTGTGTTTCTTGCAAGGCGAGCTAGCGTTTGTTTCCCAGTCCTAAACGGAGTTGAATCCCATGCAGTTTCCTGGTCCTACGAGCAAGAGTTGTTTTCTGCTAAGAAGAGTCACTATTGCGCTCCCATTGCCATACACAGTGCAAATATTACTCGCGTCTGTTCCCAGCAGGTACAGTGTATTGGACTGAAGAGAAGCTACTGTTCTTGTCAGTTTCCTAAGCAGAGTTGAACTAGATATGCCCCGTGTGTGTATGAAGCACAGTTCTTTTGTTCTGAGCAAGCTCACTATCTGGCCCTATAGGAAACACAGGAGAGTAGAAGAGTGCTGTTTTCTCAAAAGCAGAGTGTGTTTCTTGCAAGGCGAGCTAGCGTTTGTTTCCCAGTCCTAAAAGGAGTTGAATCCCATGCAGTTTCTGGTCCTACGAGCAAGAGTTGTTTTCTGCTAAGAAGAATCACTACTGCGCTCCCATTGCCATACACAGTGCAAATAGCACTCGCGTATGTTCCCAGCAAGTACAGTGTATTAGACTGAAGAGAAGCTACTGTTCTTGTCAGTTTCCTAAGCAGAGTTGAACTAGATATGCCCCGTGTGTGTAGGAAGCACAGTTCTTTTGTTCTGAGCAAGCTCACTGTTCTGGCCTTAGAGGAAACACAGGAGAGTAGAAGAGTGCTGTTTTCTCAAAAGCAGAGTGTGTTTCTTGCAAGGCGAGCTAGCGTTTGTTTCCCAGTCATAAACGGAGTTGAATCCCATGCAGTTTCTGGTCCTACGAGCAAGAGTTGTTTTCTGCTAAGAAGAGTCACTATTGCGCTCCCATTGCCATACACAGTGCAAATAGCACTCGCGTATGTTCCCAGCAAGTACAGTGTATTGGACTGAAGAGAAGCTACTGTTCTTGTCAGTTTCCTAAGCAGAGTTGAACTAGATATGCCCCGTGTGTGTAGGAAGCACAGTTCTTTTGTTCTGAGCAAGCTCACTGTTCTGGCCCTATAGGAAACACAGGAGAGTAGAAGTGTGCTGTTTTCTCATAAGCAGAGTGTATTTCTTCTAAGGCGAGCGAGCATTTGTTTCCCAGTCGTAAACGGAGTTGAATCCCATCAATTTCTGGTCCTACGAGCAAGAGTTGTTTTCTGCTAAGAAGAGTCACTATTGTGCTCCCATTGCCATACACAGTGCAAATAGCACTCGCGTCTGTTCCCAGCAAGTACAGTGTATTGGACTGAAGAGAAGCTACTGTTCTTGTCAGTTTCCTAACCAGAGTTGAGCTAGATATGCCCCGTGTGTGTAGGAAGCACAGTTCTTTTGTTCTGAGCAAGCTCACTGTTCTGGCCCTATAGGAAACACAGGAGAGTAGAAGAGTGCTGTTTTCTCAAAAGCAGAGTGTGTTTCTTGCAAGGCGAGATCGCGTTTGTTTCCCAGTCCTAAACGGAGTTGAATCCCATGCAGTTTCTGGTCCTACGAGCAAGAGTTGTTTTCTGCTAAGAAGAGTCACTACTGCGCTCCCATTGCCATACACAGTGCAAATAGCACTCGCGTCTGTTCCCAGCAAGTACAGTGTATTGGACTGAAGAGAAGCTACTGTTCTTGTCAGTTTCCTAAGCAGAGTTGAACTAGATATGCCCCGTGTGTGTAGGAAGCACAGTTCTTTTGTTCTGAGCAAGCTCACTGTTCTGGCCCTATAGGAAACACAGGAGAGTAGAAGAGTGCTGTTTTCTCAAAAGCAGAGTGTGTTTCTTGCAAGGCGAGCCAGCGTTTGTTTCCCAGTCCTAAACGGAGTTGAATCCCATGCAGTTTCTGGTCCTATGAGCAAGAGTTGTTTTCTGCTAAGAAGAATCACTACTGCGCTCCCATTGCCATACACAGTGCAAATAGCACTCGCGTCTGTTCCCAGCAAATACAGTGTATTGGACTGAAGAGAAGCTACTGTTCTTGTCAGTTTCCTAAGCAGAGTTGAACTAGATATGCCCCGTGTGTGTAGGAAGCACAGTTCTTTTGTTCTGAGCAAGCTCACTGTTCTGGCCCTATAGGAAACACAGGAGAGTAGAAGAGTGCTGTTTTCTCATAAGCAGAGTGTATTTCTTGTAAGGCGAGCTAGCATTTGTTTCCCAGTCGTAAACGGAGTTGAATCCCATCAGTTTCTGGTCCTACGAGCAAGAGTTGTTTTCTGCTAAGAAGAGTTACTATTGTGCTCCCATTGCCATACACAGTGCAAATAGCACTCGCGTCTGTTCCCAGCAAGTACAGTGTATTGGACTGAAGAGAAGCTACTGTTCTTGTCAGTTTCCTAAGCAGAGTTGAACTAGATATGCCCCGTGTGTGTAGGAAGCACAGTTCTTTTGTTCTGAGCAAGCTCACTGTTCTGGCCATAGAGGAAACACAGGAGAGTAGAAGAGTGCTGTTTTCTCAAAAGCAGAGTGTGTTTCTTGCAAGGCGAGCTAGCGTTTGTTTCCCAGTCCTAAACGGAGTTGAATCCCATGCAGTTTCTGGTCCTAGGATCAAGAGTTGTTTTCTGCTAAGAAGAGTCACTATTGCGCTCCCATTGCCATACACAGTGCAAATAGCACTCGCGTCTGTTCCCAGCAAGTACAGTGTATTGGACTGAAGAGAAGCTACTGTTCTTGTCAGTTTCCTAAGCAGAGTTGAACTAGATATGCCCCGTGTGTGTAGGAAGCACAGTTCTTTTGTTCTGAGCAAGCTCACTGTTCTGGCCCTATCGGAAACACAGGAGAGTAGAAGAGTGCTGTTTTCTCAAAAGCAGAGTGTGTTTCTTGCAAGGCGAGCTAGCGTTTGTTTCCCAGTCCTAAACGGAGTTGAATCCCATGCAGTTTCTGGTCCTACGAGCAAGAGTTGTTTTCTGCTAAGAAGAATCACTACTGTGCTCCCATTGCCATACACAGTGCAAATAGCACTCGCGTCTGTTCCCAGCAAGTACAGTGTATTGGACTGAAGAGAAGCTACTGTTCTTGTCAGTTTCCTAAGCAGAGTTGAACTAGATATGCCCCGTGTGTGTAGGAAGCACAGTTCTTTTGTTCTGAGCAAGCTCACTGTTCTGGCCTTATAGGAAACACAGGAGAGTAGAAGAGTGCTGTTTTCTCAAAAGCAGAGTGTGTTTCTTGCAAGGCGAGCTAGCGTTTGTTTCCCAGTCCTAAACGGAGTTGAATCCCATGCAGTTTCTGGTCCTAGGAGCAAGAGTTGTTTTCTGCTAAGAAGAGTCACTATTGCGCTCCCATTGCCATACACAGTGCAAATAGCACTCGCGTCTGTTCCCAGCAAGTACAGTGTATTGGACTGAAGAGAAGCTACTGTTCTTGTCAGTTTCCTAAGCAGAGTTGAACTAGATATGCCCCGTGTGTGTAGGAAGCACAGTTCTTTTGTTCTGAGCAAGCTCACTGTTCTGGCCCTATAGGAAACACAGGAGAGTAGAAGAGTGCTGTTTTCTCATAAGCAGAGTGTATTTCTTGTAAGGCGAGCGAGCATTTGTTTCCCAGTCGTAAACGGAGTTGAATCCCATCAGTTTCTGGTCCTACGAGCAAGAGTTGTTTTCTGCTAAGAAGAGTCACTATTGCGCTCCCATTGCCATACACAGTGCAAATAGCACTCGCGTCTGTTCCCAGCAAGTACAGTGTATTGGACTGAAGAGAAGCTACTGTTCTTGTCAGTTTCCTAAGCAGAGTTGAACTAGATATGCCCCGTGTGTGTAGGAAGCACAGTTCTTTTGTTCTGAGCAAGCTCACTGTTCTGGCCCTATAGGAAACACAGGAGAGTAGAAGAGTGCTGTTTTCTCAAAAGTAGAGTGTGTTTCTTGCAAGGCGAGCTAGCGTTTGTTTCCCAGTCCTAAACGGAGTTGAATCCCATGCAGTTTCTGGTCCTATGAGCAAGAGTTGTTTTCTGCTAAGAAGAGTCACTACTGTGCTCCCATTTCCATACACAGTGCAAGTAGCACTCGCGTCTGTTCCCAGCAAGTACAGTGTATTGGACTGAAGAGAAGCTACTGTTCTTGTCAGTTTCCTAAGCAGAGTTGAACTAGATATGCCCCGTGTGTGTAGGAAGCACAGTTCTTTTGTTCTGAGCAAGCTCACTGTTCTGGCCCTATAGGAAACACAGGAGAGTAGAAGAGTGCTGTTTTCTCATAAGCAGAGTGTGTTTCTTTTAAGGCGAGCTAGCATTTGTTTCCCAGTCGTAAACGGAGTTGAATCCCATCAGTTTCTGGTCCTACTAGCAAGAGTTGTTTTCTGCTAAGAAGAGTCACTATTGCGCTCCCATTGCCATACACAGTGCAAATAGCACTGGCGTCTGTTCCCAGCAAGTACAGTGTATTGGACTGAAGAGAAGCTACTGTTCTTGTCAGTTTCCTAAGCAGAGTTGAACTAGATATGCCGCGTGTGTGTAGGAAGCACAGTTCATTTGTTCTGAGCAAGCTCACTGTTCTGGCCTTACAGGAAACACAGGAGAGTAGAAGAGTGCTGTTTTCTCAAAAGCAGAGTGTGTTTCTTGCAAGGCGAGCTAGCGTTTGTTTCCCAGTCCTAAACGGAGTTGAATCCCATGCAGTTTCTGGTCCTAGGATCAAGAGTTGTTTTCTGCTAAGAAGAGTCACTATTGCGCTCCCATTGCCATACACAGTGCAAATAGCACTCGCGTCTGTTCCCAGCAAGTACAGTGTATTGGACTGAAGAGAAGCTACTGTTCTTGTCAGTTTCCTAAGCAGAGTTGAACTAGATATGCCCCGTGTGTGTAGGAAGCACAGTTCTTTGGTTCTGAGCAAGCTCACTGTTCTGGCCCTATAGGAAACACAGGAGAGTAGAAGAGTGCTGTTTTCTCAAAAGCAGAGTCTGTTTCTTGCAAGGGGAGCTAGTGTTTGTTTCCCAGTCCTAAACGGAGTTGAATCCCATGCAGTTTCTGGTCCTATGAGCAAGAGTTGTTTTCTGCTAGAAGAATCACTACTGTGCTCCCATTGCCATTCACAGTGCAAATAGCACTCGCGTCTGTTCCCAGCAAGTACAGTGTATTGGACTGAAGAGAAGCTACTGTTCTTGTCAGTTTCCTAAGCAGAGTTGAACTAGATATGCCCCGTGTGTGTAGGAAGCACAGTTCTTTTGTTCTGAGCAAGCTCACTGTTCTGGCCCTATAGGAAACACAGGAGAGTAGAAGAGTGCTGTTTTCTCATAAGCAGAGTGTATTTCTTGTAAGGCGAGCTAGCATTTGTTTCCCAGTCCTAAACGGAGTTGAATCCCATCAGTTTCTGGTCCTACGAACAAGAGTTGTTTTCTGCTAAGAAGAGTCACTATTGCGCTCCCATTGCCATACACAGTGCAAATAGCACTCGCGTCTGTTCCCAGCAAGTACAGTGTATTGGACTGAAGAGAAGCTACTGTTCTTGTCAGTTTCCTAAGCAGAGTTGAACTAGATATGCCCCGTGTGTGTAGGAAGCACAGTTCTTTTGTTCTGAGCAAGCTCACTGTTCTGGCCCTATAGGAAACACAGGAGAGTAGAAGAGTGCTGTTTTCTCAAAAGCAGAGTCTGTTTCTTGCAAGGGGAGCTAGTGTTTGTTTCCCAGTCCTAAACGGAGTTGAATCCCATGCAGTTTCTGGTCCTATGAGCAAGAGTTGTTTTCTGCTAAGAAGAATCACTACTGTGCTCCCATTGCCATTCACAGTGCAAATAGCACTCGCGTCTGTTCCCAGCAAGTACAGTGTATTGGACTGAAGAGAAGCTACTGTTCTTGTCAGTTTCCTAAGCAGAGTTGAACTAGATATGCCCCGTGTGTGTAGGAAGCACAGTTCTTTTGTTCTGAGCAAGCTCACTGTTCTGGCCCTATAGGAAACACAGGAGAGTAGAAGAGTGCTGTTTTCTCATAAGCAGAGTGTATTTCTTGTAAGGCGAGCTAGCATTTGTTTCCCAGTCGTAAACGGAGTTGAATCCCATCAGTTTCTGGTCCTACGAGCAAGAGTTGTTTTCTGCTAAGAAGAGTTACTATTGTGCTCCCATTGCCATACACAGTGCAAATAGCACTCGCGTCTGTTCCCAGCAAGTACAGTGTATTGGACTGAAGAGAAGCTACTGTTCTTGTCAGTTTCCTAAGCAGAGTTGAACTAGATATGCCCCGTGTGTGTAGGAAGCACAGTTCTTTTGTTCTGAGCAAGCTCACTGTTCTGGCCATAGAGGAAACACAGGAGAGTAGAAGAGTGCTGTTTTCTCAAAAGCAGAGTGTGTTTCTTGCAAGGCGAGCTAGCATTTGTTTCCCAGTCCTAAACGGAGTTGAATCCCATGCAGTTTCTGGTCCTAGGATCAAGAGTTGTTTTCTGCTAAGAAGAGTCACTATTGCGCTCCCATTGCCATACACAGTGCAAATAGCACTCGCGTCTGTTCCCAGCAAGTACAGTGTATTGGACTGAAGAGAAGCTACTGTTCTTGTCAGTTTCCTAAGCAGAGTTGAACTAGATATGCCCCGTGTGTGTAGGAAGCACAGTTCTTTTGTTCTGAGCAAGCTCACTGTTCTGGCCCTATCGGAAACACAGGAGAGTAGAAGAGTGCTGTTTTCTCAAAAGCAGAGTGTGTTTCTTGCAAGGCGAGCTAGCGTTTGTTTCCCAGTCCTAAACGGAGTTGAATCCCATGCAGTTTCTGGTCCTACGAGCAAGAGTTGTTTTCTGCTAAGAAGAATCACTACTGTGCTCCCATTGCCATACACAGTGCAAATAGCACTCGCGTCTGTTCCCAGCAAGTACAGTGTATTGGACTGAAGAGAAGCTACTGTTCTTGTCAGTTTCCTAAGCAGAGTTGAACTAGATATGCCCCGTGTGTGTAGGAAGCACAGTTCTTTTGTTCTGAGCAAGCTCACTGTTCTGGCCTTATAGGAAACACAGGAGAGTAGAAGAGTGCTGTTTTCTCAAAAGCAGAGTGTGTTTCTTGCAAGGCGAGCTAGCGTTTGTTTCCCAGTCCTAAACGGAGTTGAATCCCATGCAGTTTCTGGTCCTAGGAGCAAGAGTTGTTTTCTGCTAAGAAGAGTCACTATTGCGCTCCCATTGCCATACACAGTGCAAATAGCACTCGCGTCTGTTCCCAGCAAGTACAGTGTATTGGACTGAAGAGAAGCTACTGTTCTTGTCAGTTTCCTAAGCAGAGTTGAACTAGATATGCCCCGTGTGTGTAGGAAGCACAGTTCTTTTGTTCTGAGCAAGCTCACTGTTCTGGCCCTATAGGAAACACAGGAGAGTAGAAGAGTGCTGTTTTCTCATAAGCAGAGTGTATTTCTTGTAAGGTGAGCGAGCATTTGTTTCCCAGTCGTAAACGGAGTTGAATCCCATCAGTTTCTGGTCCTACGAGCAAGAGTTGTTTTCTGCTAAGAAGAGTCACTATTGCGCTCCCATTGCCATACACAGTGCAAATAGCACTCGCGTCTGTTCCCAGCAAGTACAGTGTATTGGACTGAAGAGAAGCTACTGTTCTTGTCAGTTTCCTAAGCAGAGTTGAACTAGATATGCCCCGTGTGTGTAGGAAGCACAGTTCTTTTGTTCTGAGCAAGCTCACTGTTCTGGCCCTATAGGAAACACAGGAGAGTAGAAGAGTGCTGTTTTCTCAAAAGCAGAGTGTGTTTCTTGCAAGGCGAGCTAGCGTTTGTTTCCCAGTCCTAAACGGAGTTGAATCCCATGCAGTTTCTGGTCCTATGAGCAAGAGTTGTTTTCTGCTAAGAAGAGTCACTACTGCGCTCCCATTTCCATACACAGTGCAAGTAGCACTCGCGTCTGTTCCCAGCAAGTACAGTGTATTGGACTGAAGAGAAGCTACTGTTCTTGTCAGTTTCCTAAGCAGAGTTGAACTAGATATGCCCCGTGTGTGTAGGAAGCACAGTTCTTTTGTTCTGAGCAAGCTCACTGTTCTGGCCCTATAGGAAACACAGGAGAGTAGAAGAGTGCTGTTTTCTCATAAGCAGAGTGTGTTTCTTTTAAGGCGAGCTAGCATTTGTTTCCCAGTCGTAAACGGAGTTGAATCCCATCAGTTTCTGGTCCTACTAGCAAGAGTTGTTTTCTGCTAAGAAGAGTCACTATTGCGCTCCCATTGCCATACACAGTGCAAATAGCACTGGCGTCTGTTCCCAGCAAGTACAGTGTATTGGACTGAAGAGAAGCTACTGTTCTTGTCAGTTTCCTAAGCAGAGTTGAACTAGATATGCCGCGTGTGTGTAGGAAGCACAGTTCATTTGTTCTGAGCAAGCTCACTGTTCTGGCCTTACAGGAAACACAGGAGAGTAGAAGAGTGCTGTTTTCTCAAAAGCAGAGTGTGTTTCTTGCAAGGCGAGCTAGCGTTTGTTTCCCAGTCCTAAACGGAGTTGAATCCCATGCAGTTTCTGGTCCTAGGATCAAGAGTTGTTTTCTGCTAAGAAGAGTCACTATTGCGCTCCCATTGCCATACACAGTGCAAATAGCACTCGCGTCTGTTCCCAGCAAGTACAGTGTATTGGACTGAAGAGAAGCTACTGTTCTTGTCAGTTTCCTACGCAGAGTTGAACTAGATATGCCCCGTGTGTGTAGGAAGCACAGTTCTTTTGTTCTGAGCAAGCTCACTGTTCTGGCCCTATAGGAAACACAGGAGAGTAGAAGAGTGCTGTTTTCTCAAAAGCAGAGTCTGTTTCTTGCAAGGGGAGCTAGTGTTTGTTTCCCAGTCCTAAACGGAGTTGAATCCCATGCAGTTTCTGGTCCTATGAGCAAGAGTTGTTTTCTGCTAAGAAGAATCACTACTGTGCTCCCATTGCCATTCACAGTGCAAATAGCACTCGCGTCTGTTCCCAGCAAGTACAGTGTATTGGACTGAAGAGAAGCTACTGTTCTTGTCAGTTTCCTAAGCAGAGTTGAACTAGATATGCCCCGTGTGTGTAGGAAGCACAGTTCTTTTGTTCTGAGCAAGCTCACTGTTCTGGCCATAGAGGAAACACAGGAGAGTAGAAGAGTGCTGTTTTCTCAAAAGCAGAGTGTGTTTCTTGCAAGGCGAGCTAGCGTTTGTTTCCCAGTCCTAAACGGAGTTGAATCCCATGCAGTTTCTGGTCCTACGAGCAAGAGTTGTTTTCTGCTAAGAAGAGTCACTATTGCGCTCCCATTGCCATACACAGTGCAAATAGCACTCGCGTCTGTTCCCAGCAAGTACAGTGTATTGGACTGAAGAGAAGCTACTGTTCTTGTCAGTTTCCTAAGCAGAGTTGAACTAGATATGCCCCGTGTGTGTAGGAAGCACAGTTCTTTTGTTCTGAGCAAGCTCACTGTTCTGGCCCTATAGGAAACACAGGAGAGTAGAAGAGTGCTGTTTTCTCAAAAGCAGAGTGTGTTTCTTGCAAGGCGAGCTAGCGTTTGTTTCCCAGTCCTAAACGGAGTTGAATCCCATCAGTTTCTGGTCCTACGAACAAGAGTTGTTTTCTGCTAAGAAGAGTCACTATTGCGCTCCCATTGCCATACACAGTGCAAATAGCACTCGCGTCTGTTCCCAGCAAGTACAGTGTATTGGACTGAAGAGAAGCTACTGTTCTTGTCAGTTTCCTAAGCAGAGTTGAACTAGATATGCCCCGTGTGTGTAGGAAGCACAGTTCTTTTGTTCTGAGCAAGCTCACTGTTCTGGCCCTATAGGAAACACAGGAGAGTAGAAGAGTGCTGTTTTCTCAAAAGCAGAGTGTGTTTCTTGCAAGGCGAGCTAGCGTTTGTTTCCCAGTCCTAAACGGAGTTGAATCCCATTCAGTTTCTGGTCCTAGGAGCAAGAGTTGTTTTCTGCTAAGAAGAGTCACTATTGCGCTCCCATTGCCATACACAGTGCAAATAGCACTCGCGTCTGTTCCCAGCAAGTACAGTGTATTGGACTGAAGAGAAGCTACTGTTCTTGTCAGTTTCCTAAGCAGAGTTGAACTAGATATGCCCCGTGTGTGTAGGAAGCACAGTTCTTTTGTTCTGAGCAAGCTCACTGTTCTGGCCCTATAGGAAACACAGGAGAGTAGAAGAGTGCTGTTTTCTCATAAGCAGAGTGTATTTCTTGTAAGGCGAGCGAGCATTTGTTTCCCAGTCGTAAACGGAGTTGAATCCCATCAGTTTCTGGTCCTACGAGCAAGAGTTGTTTTCTGCTAAGAAGAGTCACTATTGCGCTCCCATTGCCATACACAGTGCAAATAGCACTGGCGTCTGTTCCCAGCAAGTACAGTGTATTGGACTGAAGAGAAGCTACTGTTCTTGTCAGTTTCCTAAGCAGAGTTGAACTAGATATGCCCCGTGTGTGTAGGAAGCACAGTTCTTTTGTTCTGAGCAAGCTCACTGTTCTGGCCCTATAGGAAACACAGGAGAGTAGAAGAGTGCTGTTTTCTCAAAAGCAGAGTGTGTTTCTTGCAAGGCGAGCTAGCGTTTGTTTCCCAGTCCTAAACGGAGTTGAATCCCATGCAGTTTCTGGTCCTATGAGCAAGAGTTGTTTTCTGCTAAGAAGAGTCACTACTGCGCTCCCATTTCCATACACAGTGCAAGTAGCACTCGCGTCTGTTCCCAGCAAGTACAGTGTATTGGACTGAAGAGAAGCTACTGTTCTTGTCAGTTTCCTAAGCAGAGTTGAACTAGATATGCCCCGTGTGTGTAGGAAGCACAGTTCTTTTGTTCTGAGCAAGCTCACTGTTCTGGCCCTATAGGAAACACAGGAGAGTAGAAGAGTGCTGTTTTCTCATAAGCAGAGTGTGTTTCTTTTAAGGCGAGCTAGCATTTGTTTCCCAGTCGTAAACGGAGTTGAATCCCATCAGTTTCTGGTCCTACTAGCAAGAGTTGTTTTCTGCTAAGAAGAGTCACTATTGCGCTCCCATTGCCATACACAGTGCAAATAGCACTGGCGTCTGTTCCCAGCAAGTACAGTGTATTGGACTGAAGAGAAGCTACTGTTCTTGTCAGTTTCCTAAGCAGAGTTGAACTAGATATGCCGCGTGTGTGTAGGAAGCACAGTTCATTTGTTCTGAGCAAGCTCACTGTTCTGGCCTTACAGGAAACACAGGAGAGTAGAAGAGTGCTGTTTTCTCAAAAGCAGAGTGTGTTTCTTGCAAGGCGAGCTAGCGTTTGTTTCCCAGTCCTAAACGGAGTTGAATCCCATGCAGTTTCTGGTCCTAGGATCAAGAGTTGTTTTCTGCTAAGAAGAGTCACTATTGCGCTCCCATTGCCATACACAGTGCAAATAGCACTCGCGTCTGTTCCCAGCAAGTACAGTGTATTGGACTGAAGAGAAGCTACTGTTCTTGTCAGTTTCCTAAGCAGAGTTGAACTAGATATGCCCCGTGTGTGTAGGAAGCACAGTTCTTTTGTTCTGAGCAAGCTCACTGTTCTGGCCCTATAGGAAACACAGGAGAGTAGAAGAGTGCTGTTTTCTCAAAAGCAGAGTCTGTTTCTTGCAAGGGGAGCTAGTGTTTGTTTCCCAGTCCTAAACGGAGTTGAATCCCATGCAGTTTCTGGTCCTATGAGCAAGAGTTGTTTTCTGCTAAGAAGAATCACTACTGTGCTCCCATTGCCATTCACAGTGCAAATAGCACTCGCGTCTGTTCCCAGCAAGTACAGTGTATTGGACTGAAGAGAAGCTACTGTTCTTGTCAGTTTCCTAAGCAGAGTTGAACTAGATATGCCCCGTGTGTGTAGGAAGCACAGTTCTTTTGTTCTGAGCAAGCTCACTGTTCTGGCCATAGAGGAAACACAGGAGAGTAGAAGAGTGCTGTTTTCTCAAAAGCAGAGTGTGTTTCTTGCAAGGCGAGCTAGCGTTTGTTTCCCAGTCCTAAACGGAGTTGAATCCCATGCAGTTTCTGGTCCTACGAGCAAGAGTTGTTTTCTGCTAAGAAGAGTCACTATTGCGCTCCCATTGCCATACACAGTGCAAATAGCACTCGCGTCTGTTCCCAGCAAGTACAGTGTATTGGACTGAAGAGAAGCTACTGTTCTTGTCAGTTTCCTAAGCAGAGTTGAACTACATATGCCCCGTGTGTGTAGGAAGCACAGTTCTTTTGTTCTGAGCAAGCTCACTGTTCTGGCCCTATAGGAAACACAGGAGAGTAGAAGAGTGCTGTTTTCTCATAAGCAGAGTGTATTTCTTGTAAGGCGAGCTAGCATTTGTTTCCCAGTCCTAAACGGAGTTGAATCCCATCAGTTTCTGGTCCTACGAACAAGAGTTGTTTTCTGCTAAGAAGAGTCACTATTGCGCTCCCATTGCCATACACAGTGCAAATAGCACTCGCGTCTGTTCCCAGCAAGTACAGTGTATTGGACTGAAGAGAAGCTACTGTTCTTGTCAGTTTCCTAAGCAGAGTTGAACTAGATATGCCCCGTGTGTGTAGGAAGCACAGTTCTTTTGTTCTGAGCAAGCTCACTGTTCTGGCCCTATAGGAAACACAGGAGAGTAGAAGAGTGCTGTTTTCTCAAAAGCAGAGTGTGTTTCTTGCAAGGCGAGCTAGCGTTTGTTTCCCAGTCCTAAACGGAGTTGAATCCCATGCAGTTTCTGGTCCTACGAGCAAGAGTTGTTTTCTGCTAAGAAGAGTCACTATTGCGCTCCTATTGCCATACACAGTGCAAATAGCACTCGCGTCTGTTCCCAGCAAGTACAGTGTATTGGACTGAAGAGAAGCTACTGTTCTTGTCAGTTTCCTAAGCAGAGTTGAACTAGATATGCCCCGTGTGTGTAGGAAGCACAGTTCTTTTGTTCTGAGCAAGCTCACTGTTCTGGCCTTAGAGGAAACACAGGAGAGTAGAAGAGTGCTGTTTTCTCAAAAGCAGAGTGTGTTTCTTGCAAGGCGAGCTAGCGTTTGTTTCCCAGTCGTAAATGGCGTTGAATCCCATGCAGTTTCTGGTCCTACGAGCAAGAGTTGTTTTCTGCTAAGAAGAGTCACTATTGCGCTCCCATTGCCATACACAGTGCAAATAGCACTCGCGTCTGTTCCCAGCAAGTACAGTGTATTGGACTGAAGAGAAGCTACTGTTCTTGTCAGTTTCCTAAGCAGAGTTGAACTAGATATGCCCCGTGTGTGTAGGAAGCACAGTTCTTTTGTTCTGAGCAAGCTCACTGTTCTGGCCCTATAGGAAACACAGGAGAGTAGAAGAGTGCTGTTTTCTCATAAGCAGAGTGTATTTCTTGTAAGGCGAGCTAGCATTTGTTTCCCAGTCGTAAACGGAGTTGAATCCCATCAGTTTCTGGTCCTACGAGCAAGAGTTGTTTTCTGCTAAGAAGAGTCACTATTGCGCTCCCATTGCCATAAACAGTGCAAATAGCACTCGCGTCTGTTCCCAGCAAGTACAGTGTATTGGACTGAAGAGAAGCTACTGTTCTTGTCAGTTTCCTAAGCAGAGTTGAACTAGATATGCCCCGTGTGTGTAGGAAGCACAGTTCTTTTGTTCTGAGCAAGCTCACTGTTCTGGCCCTATAGGAAACACAGGAGAGTAGAAGAGTGCTGTTTTCTCAAAAGCAGAGTGTGTTTCTTGCAAGGCGAGCTAGCGTTTGTTTCCCAGTCCTAAACGGAGTTGAATCCCATGCAGTTTCTGGTCCTACGAGCAAGAGTTGTTTTCTGCTAAGAAGAGTCACTATTGCGCTCCCATTGCCATACACAGTGCAAATATTACTCGCGTCTGTTCCCAGCAGGTACAGTGTATTGGACTGAAGAGAAGCTACTGTTCTTGTCAGTTTCCTAAGCAGAGTTGAACTAGATATGCCCCGTGTGTGTATGAAGCACAGTTCTTTTGTTCTGAGCAAGCTCACTATCTGGCCCTATAGGAAACACAGGAGAGTAGAAGAGTGCTGTTTTCTCAAAAGCAGAGTGTGTTTCTTGCAAGGCGAGCTAGCGTTTGTTTCCCAGTCCTAAAAGGAGTTGAATCCCATGCAGTTTCTGGTCCTACGAGCAAGAGTTGTTTTCTGCTAAGAAGAATCACTACTGCGCTCCCATTGCCATACACAGTGCAAATAGCACTCGCGTATGTTCCCAGCAAGTACAGTGTATTAGACTGAAGAGAAGCTACTGTTCTTGTCAGTTTCCTAAGCAGAGTTGAACTAGATATGCCCCGTGTGTGTAGGAAGCACAGTTCTTTTGTTCTGAGCAAGCTCACTGTTCTGGCCTTAGAGGAAACACAGGAGAGTAGAAGAGTGCTGTTTTCTCAAAAGCAGAGTGTGTTTCTTGCAAGGCGAGCTAGCGTTTGTTTCCCAGTCATAAACGGAGTTGAATCCCATGCAGTTTCTGGTCCTACGAGCAAGAGTTGTTTTCTGCTAAGAAGAGTCACTATTGCGCTCCCATTGCCATACACAGTGCAAATAGCACTCGCGTATGTTCCCAGCAAGTACAGTGTATTGGACTGAAGAGAAGCTACTGTTCTTGTCAGTTTCCTAAGCAGAGTTGAACTAGATATGCCCCGTGTGTGTAGGAAGCACAGTTCTTTTGTTCTGAGCAAGCTCACTGTTCTGGCCCTATAGGAAACACAGGAGAGTAGAAGTGTGCTGTTTTCTCATAAGCAGAGTGTATTTCTTGTAAGGCGAGCGAGCATTTGTTTCCCAGTCGTAAACGGAGTTGAATCCCATCAATTTCTGGTCCTACGAGCAAGAGTTGTTTTCTGCTAAGAAGAGTCACTATTGTGCTCCCATTGCCATACACAGTGCAAATAGCACTCGCGTCTGTTCCCAGCAAGTACAGTGTATTGGACTGAAGAGAAGCTACTGTTCTTGTCAGTTTCCTAACCAGAGTTGAGCTAGATATGCCCCGTGTGTGTAGGAAGCACAGTTCTTTTGTTCTGAGCAAGCTCACTGTTCTGGCCCTATAGGAAACACAGGAGAGTAGAAGAGTGCTGTTTTCTCAAAAGCAGAGTGTGTTTCTTGCAAGGCGAGCTCGCGTTTGTTTCCCAGTCCTAAACGGAGTTGAATCCCATGCAGTTTCTGGTCCTACGAGCAAGAGTTGTTTTCTGCTAAGAAGAGTCACTACTGCGCTCCCATTGCCATACACAGTGCAAATAGCACTCGCGTCTGTTCCCAGCAAGTACAGTGTATTGGACTGAAGAGAAGCTACTGTTCTTGTCAGTTTCCTAAGCAGAGTTGAACTAGATATGCCCCGTGTGTGTAGGAAGCACAGTTCTTTTGTTCTGAGCAAGCTCACTGTTCTGGCCCTATAGGAAACACAGGAGAGTAGAAGAGTGCTGTTTTCTCAAAAGCAGAGTGTGTTTCTTGCAAGGCGAGCCAGCGTTTGTTTCCCAGTCCTAAACGGAGTTGAATCCCATGCAGTTTCTGGTCCTACGAGCAAGAGTTGTTTTCTGCTAAGAAGAATCACTACTGCGCTCCCATTGCCATACACAGTGCAAATAGCACTCGCGTCTGTTCCCAGCAAGTACAGTGTATTGGACTGAAGAGAAGCTACTGTTCTTGTCAGTTTCCTAAGCAGAGTTGAACTAGATATGCCCCGTGTGTGTAGGAAGCACAGTTCTTTTGTTCTGAGCAAGCTCACTGTTCTGGCCCTATAGGAAACACAGGAGAGTAGAAGAGTGCTGTTTTCTCATAAGCAGAGTGTATTTCTTGTAAGGCGAGCTAGCATTTGTTTCCCAGTCGTAAACGGAGTTGAATCCCATCAGTTTCTGGTCCTACGAGCAAGAGTTGTTTTCTGCTAAGAAGAGTTACTATTGTGCTCCCATTGCCATACACAGTGCAAATAGCACTCGCGTCTGTTCCCAGCAAGTACAGTGTATTGGACTGAAGAGAAGCTACTGTTCTTGTCAGTTTCCTAAGCAGAGTTGAACTAGATATGCCCCGTGTGTGTAGGAAGCACAGTTCATTTGTTCTGAGCAAGCTCACTGTTCTGGCCTTACAGGAAACACAGGAGAGTAGAAGAGTGGTGTTTTCTCAAAAGCAGAGTGTGTTTTTTGCAAGGCGAGCTAGCGTTTGTTTCCCAGTCCTAAACGGAGTTGAATCCCATGCAGTTTCTGGTCCTACGAGCAAGAGTTGTTTTCTGCTAAGAAGAGTCACTATTGCGCTCCCATTGCCACACACAGTGCAAATAGCACTCGCGTCTGTTCCCAGCAAGTACAGTGTATTGGACTGAAGAGAAGCTACTGTTCTTGTCAGTTTCCTATGCAGAGTTGAACTAGGTATGCCCCCTGTGTGTAGGAAGCACAGTTCTTTTGTTCTGAGCAAGCTCACTGTTCTGGCCCTATAGGAAACACAGGAGAGTAGAAGAGTGCTGTTTTCTCAAAAGCAGAGTGTGTTTCTTGCAAGGCGAGCTAGCGTTTGTTTCCCAGTCCTAAACGGAGTTGAGTCCCATGCAGTTTCTGGTCCTACGAGCAAGAGTTGTTTTCTGCTAAGAAGAGTCACTATTGCGCTCCCATTGCAATACACAGTGCAAATAGCACTCGCGTCTGTTCCCAGCAAGTACAGTGTATTGGACTGAAGAGAAGCTACTGTTCTTGTCAGTTTCCTAAGCACAGTTGAACCAGATATGCCACATGTGTGTAGGAAGCACAGTTCTTTTGTTCTGAGCAAGCTCAATGTTCTGGCCCTATAGGAAACACAGGAGAGTAGAAGAGTGCTATTTTCTCAAAAGCAGAGTGTGTTTCTTGCAAGGCAAGCCAGCGTTTGTTTCCCAGTCCTAAACGGAGTTGAATCCCAAGCAGTTTCTTGTCCTACGAGCAAGAGTTGTTTTCTGCTAAGAAGAGTCACTATTGTGCTCCCATTGCCATACACAGTGCAAATAGCACTCGCGTCTGTTCCCAGCAAGTACAGTGTATTGGACTGAAGAGAAGCTACTGTTCTTGTCAGTTTCCTAACCAGAGTTGAGCTAGATATGCCCCGTGTGTGTAGGAAGCACAGTTCTTTTGTTCTGAGCAAGCTCACTGTTCTGGCCCTATAGGAAACACAGGAGAGTAGAAGAGTGCTGTTTTCTCAAAAGCAGAGTGTGTTTCTTGCAAGGCGAGCTCGCGTTTGTTTCCCAGTCCTAAACGGAGTTGAATCCCATGCAGTTTCTGGTCCTACGAGCAAGAGTTGTTTTCTGCTAAGAAGAGTCACTACTGCGCTCCCATTGCCATACACAGTGCAAATAGCACTCGCGTCTGTTCCCAGCAAGTACAGTGTATTGGACTGAAGAGAAGCTACTGTTCTTGTCAGTTTCCTAAGCAGAGTTGAACTAGATATGCCCCGTGTGTGTAGGAAGCACAGTTCTTTTGTTCTGAGCAAGCTCACTGTTCTGGCCCTATAGGAAACACAGGAGAGTAGAAGAGTGCTGTTTTCTCAAAAGCAGAGTGTGTTTCTTGCAAGGCGAGCCAGCGTTTGTTTCCCAGTCCTAAACGGAGTTGAATCCCATGCAGTTTCTGGTCCTACGAGCAAGAGTTGTTTTCTGCTAAGAAGAATCACTACTGCGCTCCCATTGCCATACACAGTGCAAATAGCACTCGCGTCTGTTCCCAGCAAGTACAGTGTATTGGACTGAAGAGAAGCTACTGTTCTTGTCAGTTTCCTAAGCAGAGTTGAACTAGATATGCCCCGTGTGTGTAGGAAGCACAGTTCTTTTGTTCTGAGCAAGCTCACTGTTCTGGCCCTATAGGAAACACAGGAGAGTAGAAGAGTGCTGTTTTCTCATAAGCAGAGTGTATTTCTTGTAAGGCGAGCGAGCATTTGTTTCCCAGTCGTAAACGGAGTTGAATCCCATCAGTTTCTGGTCCTACGAGCAAGAGTTGTTTTCTGCTAAGAAGAGTTACTATTGTGCTCCCATTGCCATACACAGTGCAAATAGCACTCGCGTCTGTTCCCAGCAAGTACAGTGTATTGGACTGAAGAGAAGCTACTGTTCTTGTCAGTTTCCTAAGCAGAGTTGAACTAGATATGCCCCGTGTGTGTAGGAAGCACAGTTCATTTGTTCTGAGCAAGCTCACTGTTCTGGCCTTACAGGAAACACAGGAGAGTAGAAGAGTGGTGTTTTCTCAAAAGCAGAGTGTGTTTTTTGCAAGGCGAGCTAGCGTTTGTTTCCCAGTCCTAAACGGAGTTGAATCCCATGCAGTTTCTGGTCCTACGAGCAAGAGTTGTTTTCTGCTAAGAAGAGTCACTATTGCGCTCCCATTGCCACACACAGTGCAAATAGCACTCGCGTCTGTTCCCAGCAAGTACAGTGTATTGGACTGAAGAGAAGCTACTGTTCTTGTCAGTTTCCTATGCAGAGTTGAACTAGGTATGCCCCGTGTGTGTAGGAAGCACAGTTCTTTTGTTCTGAGCAAGCTCACTGTTCTGGCCCTATAGGAAACACAGGAGAGTAGAAGAGTGCTGTTTTCTCAAAAGCAGAGTGTGTTTCTTGCAAGGCGAGCTAGCGTTTGTTTCCCAGTCCTAAACGGAGTTGAGTCCCATGCAGTTTCTGGTCCTACGAGCAAGAGTTGTTTTCTGCTAAGAAGAGTCACTATTGCGCTCCCATTGCAATACACAGTGCAAATAGCACTCGCGTCTGTTCCCAGCAAGTACAGTGTATTGGACTGAAGAGAAGCTACTGTTCTTGTCAGTTTCCTAAGCACAGTTGAACCAGATATGCCACATGTGTGTAGGAAGCACAGTTCTTTTGTTCTGAGCAAGCTCAATGTTCTGGCCCTATAGGAAACACAGGAGAGTAGAAGAGTGCTATTTTCTCAAAAGCAGAGTGTGTTTCTTGCAAGGCAAGCCAGCGTTTGTTTCCCAGTCCTAAACGGAGTTGAATCCCAAGCAGTTTCTGGTCCTACGAGCAAGAATTGTTTTCCGCTAAGAAGAAAAACTATTGTGCTCCCTTTGCTTACACAGTGCAAATAGCACTCGCGTCTGTTCCCAGCAAGTACAGTGTATTGGACTGAAGAGAAGCTACTGTTCTTGTCAGTTTCCTAAGCAGAGTTGAACTAGATAAGCCCCGTGTGTGTAGGAAGCACAGTTCTTTTGTTCTGAGCAAGCTCAATGTTCTGACCCTATAGGAAACACAGGAGAGTAGAAGAGTGCTGTTTTCTCAAAAGCAGAGTGTGTTTCTTGCAAGGCGAGCTAGCGTTTGTTTCCCAGTCCTAAACGGAGTTGAATCCCATGCAGTTTCTGGTCCTACGAGCAAGAGTTGTTTTCTGGTAAGAAGAGTCACCTTTGTGCTCCCATTGCCATACACAGTGCAAATAGCACTCGCGTCTGTTCCCAGCAAGTACAGTGTATTGGACTGAAGAGAAGCTACTGTTCTTGTCAGTTTCCTAAGCAGAGTTGAACTAGATATGCCCCGTGTGTGTAGGAAGCACAGTTCTTTTGTTCTGAGCAAGCTCACTGTTCTGGCCCTATAGGAAACACAGGAGAGTAGAAGAGTGCTGTTTTCTCAAAAGCAGAGTGTGTTTCTTGCAAGGCGAGCCAGCGTTTGTTTCCCAGTCCTAAACGGAGTTGAATCCCAAGCAGTTTCTGGTCCTAGTAGCAAGAATTGTTTTCCGCTAAGAAGAAAAACTATTGCGCTCCCTTTGCTTACACAGTGCAAATAGCACTCGCGTCTGTTCCCAGCAAGTACAGTGTATTGGACTGAAGAGAAGCTACTGTTCTTGTCAGTTTCCTAAGCAGAGTTGAACTAGATATGCCCCGTGTGTGTAGGAAGCACAGTTCTTTTGTTCTGAGCAAGCTCACTGTTCTGGCCCTATAGGAAACACAGGAGAGTAGAAGAGTGCTGTTTTCTCAAAAGCAGAGTGTGTTTCTTGCAAGGCGAGCTAGCGTTTGTTTCCCAGTCCTAAACGGAGTTGAATCCCATGCAGTTTCTGGTCCTACGAGCAAGAGTTGTTTTCTGCTAAGAAGAGTCACCATTGCGCTCCCATTGCCTTACACATTGCAAATAGCACTCGCGTCTGTTCCCAGCAAGTACAGTGTATTGGACTGAAGAGAAGCTACTGTCCTTGTCAGTTTCCTAAGCAGAGTTGAACTAGATATGCCCCGTGTGTTTAAGAAGCACAATTCTTTTGTTCTGAGCAAGCTCACTGTTCTGACCCTATAGGAAACACAGGAGAGTAGAAGAGTGATGTTTTCTCATAAGCAGAGTGTATTTCTTGTAAGGCGAGCTAGCATTTGTTTCCCAGTCGTAAACAGAGTTGAATCCCATGCAGTTTCTGGTCCTACGAGCAAGAGTTGTTTTCTGCTAAGAAGAGTCACTATTGCGCTCCCATTGCCATACACAGTGCAAATAGCACTCGCGTCTGTTCCCAGCAAGTACAGTGTATTGGACTGAAGAGAAGCTACTGTTCTTGTCAGTTTCCTAAGCAGAGTTGAACTAGATATGCCCCGTGTGTGTAGGAAGCACAGTTCTTTTGTTCTGAGCAAGCTCACTGTTCTGGCCCTATAGGAAACACAGGAGAGTAGAAGAGTGCTGTTTTCTCATAAGCAGAGTGTATTTCTTGTAAGGCGAGCTAGCATTTGTTTCCCAGTCGTAAACGGAGTTGAATCCCATCAGTTTCTGGTCCTACGAGCAAGAGTTGTTTTCTGCTAAGAAGAGTTACTATTGTGCTCCCATTGCCATACACAGTGCAAATAGCACTCGCGTCTGTTCCCAGCAAGTACAGTGTATTGGACTGAAGAGAAGCTACTGTTCTTGTCAGTTTCCTAAGCAGAGTTGAACTAGATATGCCCCGTGTGTGTAGGAAGCACAGTTCATTTGTTCTGAGCAAGCTCACTGTTCTGGCCTTACAGGAAACACAGGAGAGTAGAAGAGTGGTGTTTTCTCAAAAGCAGAGTGTGTTTTTTGCAAGGCGAGCTAGCGTTTGTTTCCCAGTCCTAAACGGAGTTGAATCCCATGCAGTTTCTGGTCCTACGAGCAAGAGTTGTTTTCTGCTAAGAAGAGTCACTATTGCGCTCCCATTGCCACACACAGTGCAAATAGCACTCGCTTCTGTTCCCAGCAAGTACAGTGTATTGGACTGAAGAGAAGCTACTGTTCTTGTCAGTTTCCTATGCAGAGTTGAACTAGGTATGCCCCGTGTGTGTAGGAAGCACAGTTCTTTTGTTCTGAGCAAGCTCACTGTTCTGGCCCTATAGGAAACACAGGAGAGTAGAAGAGTGCTGTTTTCTCAAAAGCAGAGTGTGTTTCTTGCAAGGCGAGCTAGCGTTTGTTTCCCAGTCCTAAACGGAGTTGAGTCCCATGCAGTTTCTGGTCCTACGAGCAAGAGTTGTTTTCTGCTAAGAAGAGTCACTATTGCGCTCCCATTGCAATACACAGTGCAAATAGCACTCGCGTCTGTTCCCAGCAAGTACAGTGTATTGGACTGAAGAGAAGCTACTGTTCTTGTCAGTTTCCTAAGCAGAGTTGAACTAGATATGCCCCGTGTGTGCAGGAAGCACAGTTCTTTTGTTCTGAGCAAGCTCACTGTTCTGGCCCTATAGGAAACACAGGAGAGTAGAAGAGTGCAGTTTTCTCATAAGCAGAGTGTGTTTCTTGTAAGGCGAGCTAGCATTTGTTTCCCAGTCGTAAACGGAGTTGAATCCCATGCAGTTTCTGGTCCTACGAGCAAGAGTTGTTTTCTGCTAAGAAGAGTCACGAATGTGCTCCCATTGCCATACACAGTGTAAATATCACTCGCGTCTGTTCCCAGCAAGTACAGTGTATTGGACTGAAGAGAAGCTACTGTTCTTGTCAGTTTCCTAAGCAGAGTTGAACTAGATATGCCCCGTGTGTGTAGGAAGCACAGTTCTTTTGTTCTGAGCAAGTTCACTGTTCTGGCCCTATAGGAAACACAGGAGAGTAGAAGAGTGCTGTTTTCTCAAAAGCAGAGTGTGTTTCTTGCAAGGCGAGCTAGCGTTTGTTTCCCAGTCCTAAACGGAGTTGAATCCCATGCAGTTTCTGGTCCTAGGAGCAAGAGTTGTTTTCTGCTAAGAAGGGTCACTATTGCGCTCCCATTGCCATACACAGTGCAAAGAGCACTCGCGTCTGTTCCCAGCAAGTACAGTGTATTGGACTGAAGAGAAGCTACTGTTCTTGTCAGTTTCCTAAGCAGAGTTGAACTAGATATGCCCCGTGTGTGTAGGAAGCACAGTTCTTTTGTTCTGAGCAAGCTCACTGTTCTGGCCCTATAGGAAACACAGGAGAGTAGAAGAGTGCTGTTTTCTCAAAAGCAGAGTGTGTTTCTTGCAAGGCGAGCTAGCGTTTGTTTCCCAGTCCTAAACGGAGTTGAATCCCATGCAGTTTCTGGTCCTACGAGCAAGAGTTGTTTTCTGCTAAGAAGAGTCACTATTGCGCTCCCATTGCCATACACAGTGCAAATAGCACTGGCGTCTGTTCCCAGCAAGTACAGTGTATTGGACTGAAGAGAAGCTACTGTTCTTGTCAGTTTCCTAACCAGAGTTGAGCTAGATATGCCCCGTGTGTGTAGGAAGCACAGTTCTTTTGTTCTGAGCAAGTTCACTGTTCTGGCCCTATAGGAAACACAGGAGAGTAGAAGAGTGCTGTTTTCTCAAAAGCAGAGTGTGTTTCTTGCAAGGCGAGCTAGCGTTTGTTTCCCAGTCCTAAACGGAGTTGAATCCCATGCAGTTTCTGGTCCTACGAGCAAGAGTTGTTTTCTGCTAAGAAGGGTCACTATTGAGCTCCCATTGCCATACACAGTGCAAATAGCACTCGCGTCTGTTCCCAGCAAGTACAGTGTATTGGACTGAAGAGAAGCTACTGTTCTTGTCAGTTTCCTAAGCAGAGTTGAACTAGATATGCCCCGTGTGTGTAGGAAGCACAGTTCTTTTGTTCTGAGCAAGCTCACTGTTGTGGCCCTATGGGAAACACAGGAGAGTAGAAAAGTGCTGTTTTCTCAAAAGCAGAGTGTGTTTCTTGCAAGGCGAGGTAGCATTTGTTTCGCAGTCGTAAACGGAGTTGAATCCCATGCAGTTTCTGGTCCTACGAGCAAGAGTTGTTTTCTGCTAAGAAGAGTCACTACTGCTCTCCCATTGCCATACACAGTGCAAATAGCACTCGCGTCTGTTCCCAGCAAGTACAGTGTATTGGACTGAAGAGAAGCTACTGTTCTTGTCAGTTTCCTAAGCAGAGTTGAACTAGATATGCCGCACGTGTGTAGGAAGCACAGTTCTTTTGTTCTGAGCAAGCTCACTGTTCTGGCCTTTTAGGAAACACATGAGAGTAGAAGAGTGCTGTTTTCTCAAAAGCAGAGTGTGTTTCTTGCAAGGCGAGCTAGCGTTTGTTTCCCAGTCCTAAACGGAGTTGAATCCCATGCAGTTTCTGGTCCTACGAGCAAGAGTTGTTTTCTGCTAAGAAGAGTCACTATTGCGCTCCCATTGCCATACACAGTGCAAATAGCACTCGCGTCTGTTCCCAGCAAGTACAGTGTATTGGACTGAAGAGAAGCTACTGTTCTTGTCAGTTTCCTAAGCAGAGTTGAACTAGATATGCCCCGTGTGTGTAGGAAGCACAGTTCTTTTGTTCTGAGCAAGCTCACTGTTCTGGCCCTATAGGAAACACAGGAGAGTAGAAGAGTGCTGTTTTCTCAAAAGCAGAGTGTGTTTCTTGCAAGGCGAGCTAGCGTTTGTTTCCCAGTCCTAAACGGAGTTGAATCCCATGCAGTTTCTGGTCCTACGAGCAAGAGTTGTTTTCTGCTAAGAAGAGTCACTATTGCGCTCCCATTGCCATACACAGTGCAAATAGCACTCGCGTCTGTTCCCAGAAAGTACAGTGTATTGGACTGAAGAGAAGCTACTGTTCTTGTCAGTTTCCTAAGCAGAGTTGAACTAGATATGCCCCGTGTGTGTAGGAAGCACAGTTCTTTTGTTCTGAGCAAGCTCACTGTTCTGGCCCTATAGGAAACACAGGAGAGTAGAAGAGTGCTGTTTTCTCAAAAGCAGAGTGTGTTTCTTGCAAGGCGAGCTAGCGTTTGTTTCCCAGTCCTAAACGGAGTTGAATCCCACGCAGTTTCTGGTCCTACGAGCAAGAGTTGTTTTCTGCTAAGAAGAGTCACTATTGCGCTCCCATTGCCATACACAGTGCAAATAGCACTCGCGTCTCTTCCCAGCAAGTACAGTGTATTGGACTGAAGAGAAGCTACTGTTCTTGTCAGTTTCCTAAGCAGAGTTGAACTAGATATGCCCCGTGTGTGTAGGAAGCACAGTTCTTTTGTTCTGAGCAAGCTCACTGTTCTGGTCCTATAGGAAACACAGGAGAGTAGAAGAGTGCTGTTTTCTCAAAAGCAGAGTGTGTTTCTTGCAAGGCGAGCTAGCATTTGTTTCCCAGTCCTAAACGGAGTTGAATCCCATGCAGTTTCTGGTCCTACGAGCAAGAGTTGTTTTCTGCTAAGAAGAGTCACTATTGCGCTCCCATTGCCATACACAGTGCAAATAGCACTCGCGTCTGTTCCCAGCAAGTACAGTGTATTGGACTGAAGAGAAGCTACTGTTCTTGTCAGTTTCCTAAGCAGAGTTGAACTAGATATGCCCCGTGTGTGTAGGAAGCACAGTTCTTTTGTTCTGAGCAAGCTCACTGTTCTGGCCCTATAGGAAACACAGGAGAGTAGAAGAGTGCTGTTTTCTCAAAAGCAGAGTGTGTTTCATGCAAGGCGAGCTAGCGTTTGTTTCCCAGTCCTAAACGGAGTTGAATCCCATGCAGTTTCTGGTCCTACGAGCAAGAGTTGTTTTCTGCTAAGAAGAGTCACTATTGCGCTCCCATTGCCATACACAGTGCAAATAGCACTCGCGTCTGTTCCCAGCAAGTACAGTGTATTGGACTGAAGAGAAGCTACTGTTCTTGTCAGTTTCCTAAGCAGAGTTGAACTAGATATGCCCCGTGTGTGTAGGAAGCACAGTTCTTTTGTTCTGAGCAAGCTCACTGTTCTGGCCCTATAGGAAACACAGGAGAGTAGAAGAGTGCTGTTTTCTCAAAAGCAGAGTGTGTTTCTTGCAAGGCGAGCTAGCGTTTGTTTCCCAGTCCTAAACGGAGTTGAATCCCATGCAGTTTCTGGTCCTACGAGCAAGAGTTGTTTTCTGCTAAGAAGAGTCACTATTGCGCTCCCATTGCCATACACAGTGCAAATAGCACTCGCGTCTGTTCCCAGCAAGTACAGTGTATTGGACTGAAGAGAAGCTACTGTTCTTGTCAGTTTCCTAAGCAGAGTTGAACTAGATATGCCCCGTGTGTTTAAGAAGCACAATTCTTTTGTTCTGAGCAAGCTCACTGTTCTGACCCTATAGGAAACACAGGAGAGTAGAAGAGTGCTGTTTTCTCATAAGCAGAGTGTATTTCTTGTAAGGCGAGCTAGCATTTGTTTCCCAGTCGTAAACAGAGTTGAATCCCATGCAGTTTCTGGTCCTACGAGCAAGAGTTGTTTTCTGCTAAGAAGAGTCACTATTGCGCTCCCATTGCCATACACAGTGCAAATAGCACTCGCGTCTGTTCCCAGCAAGTACAGTGTATTGGACTGAAGAGAAGCTACTGTTCTTGTCAGTTTCCTAAGCAGAGTTGAACTAGATATGCCCCGTGTGTGTAGGAAGCACAGTTCTTTTGTTCTGAGCAAGCTCACTGTTCTGGCCCTATAGGAAACAGGAGAGTAGAAGAGTGCTGTTTTGTCAAAAGCAGAGTGTGTTCCTTGCAAGGCGAGCTAGCGTTGGTTTCCCAGTCCTAAACGGAGTTGAATCCCATGCAGTTTCTGGTCCTACGAGCAAGAGTTGTTTTCTGCTAAGAAGAGTCACTATTGCGCTCCCATTGCCATACAAAGTGCAAATAGCACTCGCGTCTGTTCCCAGCAAGTACAGTGTATTGGATTGAAGAGAAGCTACTGTTCTTGTCAGTTTCCTAAGCAGAGTTGAACTAGATATGCCCCGTGTGTGTAGGAAGCACAGTTCTTTTGTTCTGAGCAAGCTCACTGTTCTGGCCCTATAGGAAACACAGGAGAGTAGAAGAGTGCTGTTTTCTCAAAAGCAGAGTGTGTTTCTTGCAAGGCGAGCTAGCGTTTGTTTCCCAGTCCTAAACGGAGTTGAATCCCATGCAGTTTCTGGTCCTACGAGCAAGAGTTGTTTTCTGCTAAGAAGAGTCACTATTGCGCTCCCATTGCCATACACAGTGCAAATATTACTCGCGTCTGTTCCCAGCAAGTACAGTGTATTGGACTGAAGAGAAGCTACTGTTCTTGTCAGTTTCCTAAGCAGAGTTGAACTAGATATGCCCCGTGTGTGTAGGAAGCACAGTTCTTTTGTTCTGAGCAAGCTCACTGTTCTGGCCCTATCGGAAACACAGGAGAGTAGAAGAGTGCTGTTTTCTCAAAAGCAGAGTGTGTTTCTTGCAAGGCGAGCTAGCGTTTGTTTCCCAGTCCTAAACGGAGTTGAATCCCATGCAGTTTCTGGTCCTACGAGCAAGAGTTGTTTTCTGCTAAGAAGAATCACTACTGCGTTCCCATTGCCATACACAGTGCAAATAGCACTCGCGTCTGTTCCCAGCAAGTACAGTGTAATGGACTGAAGAGAAGCTACTGTTCTTGTCAGTTTCCTAAGCAGAGTTGAACTAGATATGCCCCGTGTGTGTAGGAAGCACAGTTCTTTTGTTCTGAGCAAGCTCACTGTTCTGGCCTTATAGGAAACACAGGAGAGTAGAAGAGTGCTGTTTTCTCAAAAGCAGAGTGTGTTTCTTGCAAGGCGAGCTAGCGTTTGTTTCCCAGTCCTAAACGGAGTTGAATCCCATGCAGTTTCTGGTCCTAGGAGCAAGAGTTGTTTTCTGCTAAGAAGAGTCACTATTGCGCTCCCATTGCCATACACAGTGCAAATAGCACTCGCGTCTGTTCCCAGCAAGTACAGTGTATTGGACTGAAGAGAAGCTACTGTTCTTGTCAGTTTCCTAACCAGAGTTGAGCTAGATATGCCCCGTGTGTGTAGGAAGCACAGTTCTTTTGTTCTGAGCAAGCTCACTGTTCTGGCCCTATAGGAAACACAGGAGAGTAGAAGAGTGCTGTTTTCTCAAAAGCAGAGTGTGTTTCTTGCAAGGCGAGCTAGCATTTGTTTCCCAGTCCTAAACGGAGTTGAATCCCATGCAGTTTCTGGTCCTACGAGCAAGAGTTGTTTTCTGCTAAGAAGAGTCACTACTGAGCTCCCATTGCCATACACAGTGTAAATAGCACTCGCGTCTGTTCCCAGCAAGTACAGTGTATTGGACTGAAGAGAAGCTACTGTTCTTGTCAGTTTCCTAAGCAGAGTTGAACTAGATATGCCCCGTTTGTGTAGGAAGCACAGTTCTTTTGTTCTGAGCAAGTTCACTGTTCTGGCCCTATAGGAAACACAGGAGAGTAGAAGAGTGCTGTTTTCTCAAAAGCAGAGTATGTTTCTGTCAAGGCGAGCTAGCGTTTGTTTCCCAGTCCTAAACGGAGTTGAATCCCATGCAGTTTCTGGTCCTACGAGCAAGAGTTGTTTTCTGCTAAGAAGAGTCACTATTGCGCTCCCATTGCCATACACAGTGCAAAGAGCACTCTCGTCTGTTCCCAGCAAGTACAGTGTATTGGACTGAAGAGAAGCTACTGTTCTTGTCAGTTTCCTAAGCAGAGTTGAACTAGATATGCCCCGTGTGTGTAGGAAGCACAGTTCTTTTGTTCTGAGCAAGCTCACTGTTCTGGCCCTATAGGAAACACAGGAGAGTAGAAGAGTGCTGTTTTCTCAAAAGCAGAGTGTGTTTCTTGCAAAGCGAGCTAGCATTTGTTTCCCAGTCCTAAACGGAGTTGAATCCCATGCAGTTTCTGGTCCTACGAGCAAGAGTTGTTTTCTGCTAAGAAGAGTCACTATTGCGCTCCCATTGCCATACACAGTGCAAATAGCACTCGCGTCTGTTCCCAGCAAGTACAGTGTATTGGACTGAAGAGAAGCTACTGTTCTTGTCAGTTTCCTAAGCAGAGTTGAACTAGATATGCCCCGTGTGTGTAGGAAGCACAGTTCTTTTGTTCTGAGCAAGCTCACTGTTCTGGCCCTATAGGAAACACAGGAGAGTAGAAGAGTGCTGTTTTCTCAAAAGCAGAGTGTGTTTCTTGCAAGGCGAGCTCGCGTTTGTTTCCCAGTCCTAAACGGAGTTGAATCCCATGCAGTTTCTGGTCCTACGAGCAAGAGTTGTTTTCTGCTAAGAAGAGTCACTACTGCGCTCCCATTGCCATACACAGTGCAAATAGCACTCGCGTCTGTTCCCAGCAAGTACAGTGTATTGGACTGAAGAGAAGCTACTGTTCTTGTCAGTTTCCTAAGCAGAGTTGAACTAGATATGCCCCGTGTGTGTAGGAAGCACAGTTCTTTTGTTCTGAGCAAGCTCACTGTTCTGGCCCTATAGGAAACACAGGAGAGTAGAAGAGTGCTGTTTTCTCAAAAGCAGAGTGTGTTTCTTGCAAGGCGAGCCAGCGTTTGTTTCCCAGTCCTAAACGGAGTTGAATCCCATGCAGTTTCTGGTCCTACGAGCAAGAGTTGTTTTCTGCTAAGAAGAATCACTACTGCGCTCCCATTGCCATACACAGTGCTAATAGCACTCGCGTCTGTTCCCAGCAAGTACAGTGTATTGGACTGAAGAGAAGCTACTGTTCTTGTCAGTTTCCTAAGCAGAGTTGAACTAGATATGCCCCGTGTGTGTAGGAAGCACAGTTCTTTTGTTCTGAGCAAGCTCACTGTTCTGGCCCTATAGGAAACACAGGAGAGTAGAAGAGTGCTGTTTTCTCATAAGCAGAGTGTATTTCTTGTAAGGCGAGCTAGCATTTGTTTCCCAGTCGTAAACGGAGTTGAATCCCATCAGTTTCTGGTCCTACGAGCAAGAGTTGTTTTCTGCTAAGAAGAGTCACTATTGTGCTCCCATTGCCATACACAGTGCAAATAGCACTCGCGTCTGTTCCCAGCAAGTACAGTGTATTGGACTGAAGAGAAGCTACTGTTCTTGTCAGTTTCCTAAGCAGAGTTGAACTAGATATGCCCCGTGTGTGTAGGAAGCACAGTTCTTTTGTTCTGAGCAAGTTCACTGTTCTGGCCCTATAGGAAACACAGGAGAGTAGAAGAGTGCTGTTTTCTCAAAAGCAGAGTGTGTTTCTTGCAAGGCGAGCTAGCGTTTGTTTCCCAGTCCTAAACGGAGTTGAATCCCATGCAGTTTCTGGTCCTAGGAGCAAGAGTTGTTTTCTGCTAAGAAGGGTCACTATTGCGCTCCCATTGCCATACACAGTGCAAAGAGCACTCGCGTCTGTTCCCAGCAAGTACAGTGTATTGGACTGAAGAGAAGCTACTGTTCTTGTCAGTTTCCTAAGCAGAGTTGAACTAGATATGCCCCGTGTGTGTAGGAAGCACAGTTCTTTTGTTCTGAGCAAGTTCACTGTTCTGGCCCTATAGGAAACACAGGAGAGTAGAAGAGTGCTGTTTTCTCAAAAGCAGAGTGTGTTTCTTGCAAGGCGAGCTAGCGTTTGTTTCCCAGTCCTAAACGGAGTTGAATCCCATGCAGTTTCTGGTCCTACGAGCAAGAGTTGTTTTCTGCTAAGAAGAGTCACTATTGCGCTCCCATTGCCACACACAGTGCAAATAGCACTCGCGTCTGTTCCCAGCAAGTACAGTGTATTGGACTGAAGAGAAGCTACTGTTCTTGTCAGTTTCCTAAGCAGAGTTGAACTAGATATGCCCCGTGTGTGTAGGAAGCACAGTTCTTTTGTTCTGAGCAAGCTCACTGTTCTGGCCCTATAGGAAACACAGGAGAGTAGAAGAGTGCTGTTTTCTCAAAAGCAGAGTGTGTTTCTTGCAAGGCGAGCTAGCGTTTGTTTCCCAGTCCTAAACGGAGTTGAATCCCATGCAGTTTCTGGTCCTACGAGCAAGAGTTGTTTTCTGCTAAGAAGAGTCACTATTGCGCTCCCATTGCCATACACAGTGCAAATAGCACTGGCGTCTGTTCCCAGCAAGTACAGTGTATTGGACTGAAGAGAAGCTACTGTTCTTGTCAGTTTCCTAACCAGAGTTGAGCTAGATATGCCCCGTGTGTGTAGGAAGCACAGTTCTTTTGTTCTGAGCAAGTTCACTGTTCTGGCCCTATAGGAAACACAGGAGAGTAGAAGAGTGCTGTTTTCTCAAAAGCAGATTGTGTTTCTTGCAAGGCGAGCTAGCGTTTGTTTCCCAGTCCTAAACGGAGTTGAATCCCATGCAGTTTCTGGTCCTACGAGCAAGAGTTGTTTTCTGCTAAGAAGGGTCACTATTGAGCTCCCATTGCCATACACAGTGCAAATAGCACTCGCGTCTGTTCCCAGCAAGTACAGTGTATTGGACTGAAGAGAAGCTACTGTTCTTGTCAGTTTCCTAAGCAGAGTTGAACTAGATATGCCCCGTGTGTGTAGGAAGCACAGTTCTTTTGTTCTGAGCAAGCTCACTGTTCTGGCCCTATAGGAAACACAGGAGAGTAGAAGAGTGCTGTTTTCTCAAAAGCAGAGTGTGTTTCTTGCAAGGCGAGCTCGCGTTTGTTTCCCAGTCCTAAACGGAGTTGAATCCCATGCAGTTTCTGGTCCTACGAGCAAGAGTTGTTTTCTGCTAAGAAGAGTCACTACTGAGCTCCCATTGCCATACACAGTGCAAATAGCACTCGCGTCTGTTCCCAGCAAGTACAGTGTATTGGACTGAAGAGAAGCTACTGTTCTTGTCAGTTTCCTAAGCAGAGTTGAACTAGATATGCCCCGTGTGTGTAGGAAGCACAGTTCTTTTGTTCTGAGCAAGCTCACTGTTCTGGCCCTATAGGAAACACAGGAGAGTAGAAGAGTGCTGTTTTCTCAAAAGCAGAGTGTGTTTCTTGCAAGGCGAGCCAGCGTTTGTTTCCCAGTCCTAAACGGAGTTGAATCCCATGCAGTTTCTGGTCCTACGAGCAAGAGTTGTTTTCTGCTAAGAAGAATCACTACTGCGCTCCCATTGCCATACACAGTGCAAATAGCACTCGCGTCTGTTCCCAGCAAGTACAGTGTATTGGACTGAAGAGAAGCTACTGTTCTTGTCAGTTTCCTAAGCAGAGTTGAACTAGATATGCCCCGTGTGTGTAGGAAGCACAGTTCTTTTGTTCTGAGCAAGCTCACTGTTCTGGCCCTATAGGAAACACAGGAGAGTAGAAGAGTGCTGTTTTCTCATAAGCAGAGTGTATTTCTTGTAAGGCGAGCTAGCATTTGTTTCCCAGTCGTAAACGGAGTTGAATCCCATCAGTTTCTGGTCCTACGAGCAAGAGTTGTTTTCTGCTAAGAAGAGTCACTATTGTGCTCCCATTGCCATACACAGTGCAAATAGCACTCGCGTCTGTTCCCAGCAAGTACAGTGTATTGGACTGAAGAGAAGCTACTGTTCTTGTCAGTTTCCTAAGCAGAGTTGAACTAGATATGCCCCGTGTGTGTAGGAAGCACAGTTCTTTTGTTCTGAGCAAGTTCACTGTTCTGGCCCTATAGGAAACACAGGAGAGTAGAAGAGTGCTGTTTTCTCAAAAGCAGAGTGTGTTTCTTGCAAGGCGAGCTAGCGTTTGTTTCCCAGTCCTAAACGGAGTTGAATCCCATGCAGTTTCTGGTCCTAGGAGCAAGAGTTGTTTTCTGCTAAGAAGGGTCACTATTGCGCTCCCATTGCCATACACAGTGCAAAGAGCACTCGCGTCTGTTCCCAGCAAGTACAGTGTATTGGACTGAAGAGAAGCTACTGTTCTTGTCAGTTTCCTAAGCAGAGTTGAACTAGATATGCCCCGTGTGTGTAGGAAGCACAGTTCTTTTGTTCTGAGCAAGTTCACTGTTCTGGCCCTATAGGAAACACAGGAGAGTAGAAGAGTGCTGTTTTCTCAAAAGCAGAGTGTGTTTCTTGCAAGGCGAGCTAGCGTTTGTTTCCCAGTCCTAAACGGAGTTGAATCCCATGCAGTTTCTGGTCCTACGAGCAAGAGTTGTTTTCTGCTAAGAAGAGTCACTATTGCGCTCCCATTGCCACACACAGTGCAAATAGCACTCGCGTCTGTTCCCAGCAAGTACAGTGTATTGGACTGAAGAGAAGCTACTGTTCTTGTCAGTTTCCTAAGCAGAGTTGAACTAGATATGCCCCGTGTGTGTAGGAAGCACAGTTCTTTTGTTCTGAGCAAGCTCACTGTTCTGGCCCTATAGGAAACACAGGAGAGTAGAAGAGTGCTGTTTTCTCAAAAGCAGAGTGTGTTTCTTGCAAGGCGAGCTAGCGTTTGTTTCCCAGTCCTAAACGGAGTTGAATCCCATGCAGTTTCTGGTCCTACGAGCAAGAGTTGTTTTCTGCTAAGAAGAGTCACTATTGCGCTCCCATTGCCATACACAGTGCAAATAGCACTGGCGTCTGTTCCCAGCAAGTACAGTGTATTGGACTGAAGAGAAGCTACTGTTCTTGTCAGTTTCCTAACCAGAGTTGAGCTAGATATGCCCCGTGTGTGTAGGAAGCACAGTTCTTTTGTTCTGAGCAAGTTCACTGTTCTGGCCCTATAGGAAACACAGGACAGTAGAAGAGTGCTGTTTTCTCAAAAGCAGATTGTGTTTCTTGCAAGGCGAGCTAGCGTTTGTTTCCCAGTCCTAAACGGAGTTGAATCCCATGCAGTTTCTGGTCCTACGAGCAAGAGTTGTTTTCTGCTAAGAAGGGTCACTATTGAGCTCCCATTGCCATACACAGTGCAAATAGCACTCGCGTCTGTTCCCAGCAAGTACAGTGTATTGGACTGAAGAGAAGCTACTGTTCTTGTCAGTTTCCTAAGCAGAGTTGAACTAGATATGCCCCGTGTGTGTAGGAAGCACAGTTCTTTTGTTCTGAGCAAGCTCACTGTTGTGGCCCTATGGGAAACACAGGAGAGTAGAAAAGTGCTGTTTTCTCAAAAGCAGAGTGTGTTTCTTGCAAGGCGAGGTAGCATTTGTTTCCCAGTCGTAAACGGAGTTGAATCCCATGCAGTTTCTGGTCCTACGAGCAAGAGTTGTTTTCTGCTAAGAAGAGTCACTACTGCTCTCCCATTGCCATACACAGTGCAAATAGCACTCGCGTCTGTTCCCAGCAAGTACAGTGTATTGCACTGAAGAGAAGCTACTGTTCTTGTCAGTTTCCTAAGCAGAGTTGAACTAGATATGCCGCACGTGTGTAGGAAGCACAGTTCTTTTGTTCTGAGCAAGCTCACTGTTCTGGCCTTATAGGAAACACATGAGAGTAGAAGAGTGCTGTTTTCTCAAAAGCAGAGTGTGTTTCTTGCAAGGCGAGCTAGCGTTTGTTTCCCAGTCCTAAACGGAGTTGAATCCCATGCAGTTTCTGGTCCTACGAGCAAGAGTTGTTTTCTGCTAAGAAGAGTCACTATTGCGCTCCCATTGCCATACACAGTGCAAATAGCACTCGCGTCTGTTCCCAGCAAGTACAGTGTATTGGACTGAAGAGAAGCTACTGTTCTTGTCAGTTTCCTAAGCAGAGTTGAACTAGATATGCCCCGTGTGTGTAGGAAGCACAGTTCTTTTGTTCTGAGCAAGCTCACTGTTCTGGCCCTATAGGAAACACAGGAGAGTAGAAGAGTGCTGTTTTCTCAAAAGCAGAGTGTGTTTCTTGCAAGGCGAGCTAGCGTTTGTTTCCCAGTCCTAAACGGAGTTGAATCCCATGCAGTTTCTGGTCCTACGAGCAAGAGTTGTTTTCTGCTAAGAAGAGTCACTATTGCGCTCCCATTGCCATACACAGTGCAAATAGCACTCGCGTCTGTTCCCAGAAAGTACAGTGTATTGGACTGAAGAGAAGCTACTGTTCTTGTCAGTTTCCTAAGCAGAGTTGAACTAGATATGCCCCGTGTGTGTAGGAAGCACAGTTCTTTTGTTCTGAGCAAGCTCACTGTTCTGGCCCTATAGGAAACACAGGAGAGTAGAAGAGTGCTGTTTTCTCAAAAGCAGAGTGTGTTTCTTGCAAGGCGAGCTAGCGTTTGTTTCCCAGTCCTAAACGGAGTTGAATCCCACGCAGTTTCTGGTCCTACGAGCAAGAGTTGTTTTCTGCTAAGAAGAGTCACTATTGCGCTCCCATTGCCATACACAGTGCAAATAGCACTCGCGTCTCTTCCCAGCAAGTACAGTGTATTGGATTGAAGAGAAGCTACTGTTCTTGTCAGTTTCCTAAGCAGAGTTGAACTAGATATGCCCCGTGTGTGTAGGAAGCACAGTTCTTTTGTTCTGAGCAAGCTCACTGTTCTGGTCCTATAGGAAACACAGGAGAGTAGAAGAGTGCTGTTTTCTCAAAAGCAGAGTGTGTTTCTTGCAAGGCGAGCTAGCATTTGTTTCCCAGTCCTAAACGGAGTTGAATCCCATGCAGTTTCTGGTCCTACGAGCAAGAGTTGTTTTCTGCTAAGAAGAGTCACTATTGCGCTCCCATTGCCATACACAGTGCAAATAGCACTCGCGTCTGTTCCCAGCAAGTACAGTGTATTGGACTGAAGAGAAGCTACTGTTCTTGTCAGTTTCCTAAGCAGAGTTGAACTAGATATGCCCCGTGTGTGTAGGAAGCACAGTTCTTTTGTTCTGAGCAAGCTCACTGTTCTGGCCCTATAGGAAACACAGGAGAGTAGAAGAGTGCTGTTTTCTCAAAAGCAGAGTGTGTTTCATGCAAGGCGAGCTAGCGTTTGTTTCCCAGTCCTAAACGGAGTTGAATCCCATGCAGTTTCTGGTCCTACGAGCAAGAGTTGTTTTCTGCTAAGAAGAGTCACTATTGCGCTCCCATTGCCATACACAGTGCAAATAGCACTCGCGTCTGTTCCCAGCAAGTACAGTGTATTGGACTGAAGAGAAGCTACTGTTCTTGTCAGTTTCCTAAGCAGAGTTGAACTAGATATGCCCCGTGTGTGTAGGAAGCACAGTTCTTTTGTTCTGAGCAAGCTCACTGTTCTGGCCCTATAGGAAACACAGGAGAGTAGAAGAGTGCTGTTTTCTCAAAAGCAGAGTGTGTTTCTTGCAAGGCGAGCTAGCGTTTGTTTCCCAGTCCTAAACGGAGTTGAATCCCATGCAGTTTCTGGTCCTACGAGCAAGAGTTGTTTTCTGCTAAGAAGAGTCACTATTGCGCTCCCATTGCCATACACAGTGCAAATAGCACTCGCGTCTGTTCCCAGCAAGTACAGTGTATTGGACTGAAGAGAAGCTACTGTTCTTGTCAGTTTCCTAAGCAGAGTTGAACTAGATATGCCCCGTGTGTGTAGGAAGCACATTTCTTTTGTTCTGAGCAAGCTCACTGTTCTGGCCCTATAGGAAACACAGGAGAGTAGAAGAGTGCTGTTTTCTCAAAAGCAGAGTGTGTTTCTTGCAAGGCGAGCTAGCGTTTGTTTCCCAGTCCTAAACGGAGTTGAGTCCCATGCAGTTTCTGGTCCTACGAGCAAGAGTTGTTTTCTGCTAAGAAGAGTCACTATTGCGCTCCCATTGCCATACACAGTGCAAATAGCACTCGCGTCTGTTCCCAGCAAGTACAGTGTATTGGACTGAAGAGAAGCTACTGTTCTTGTCAGTTTCCTAAGCAGAGTTGAACTAGATATGCCCCGTGTGTGTAGGAAGCACAGTTCTTTTGTTCTGAGCAAGCTCACTGTTCTGGCCTTACAGGAAACACAGGAGAGTAGAAGAGTGCTGTTTTCTCAAAAGCAGAGTGTGTTTCTTGCAAGGCGAGCTAGCGTTTGTTTCCCAGTCCTAAACGGAGTTGAATCCCATGCAGTTTCTGGTCCTACGAGCAAGAGTTGTTTTCTGCTAAGAAGAGTCACTATTGCGCTCCCATTGCCACACACAGTGCAAATAGCACTCGCGTCTGTTCCCAGCAAGTACAGTGTATTGGACTGAAGAGAAGCTACTGTTCTTGTCAGTTTCCTAAGCAGAGTTGAACTAGATATGCCCCGTGTGTGTAGGAAGCACAGTTCTTTTGTTCTGAGCAAGCTCACTGTTCTGGCCCTATAGGAAACACAGGAGAGTAGAAGAGTGCTGTTTTCTCAAAAGCAGAGTGTGTTTCATGCAAGGCGAGCTAGCGTTTGTTTCCCAGTCTTAAACGGAGTTGAATCCCATGCAGTTTCTGGTCCTACGAGCAAGAGTTGTTTTCTGCTAAGAAGAGTCACTATTGCGCTCCCATTGCCATACACAGTGCAAATAGCACTCGCGTCTGTTCCCAGCAAGTACAGTGTATTGGACTGAAGAGAAGCTACTGTTCTTGTCAGTTTCCTAAGCAGAGTTGAACTAGATATGCCCCGTGTGTGTAGGAAGCACAGTTCTTTTGTTCTGAGCAAGCTCACTGTTCTGGCCATAGAGGAAACACAGGAGAGTAGAAGAGTGCTGTTTTCTCAAAAGCAGAGTGTGTTTCTTGCAAGGCGAGCTAGCGTTTGTTTCCCAGTCCTAAACGGAGTTGAATCCCATGCAGTTTCTGGTCCTACGAGCAAGAGTTGTTTTCTGCTAAGAAGAGTCACTATTGCGCTCCCATTGCCATACACAGTGCAAATAGCACTCGCGTCTCTTCCCAGCAAGTACAGTGTATTGGACTGAAGAGAAGCTACTGTTCTTGTCAGTTTCCTAAGCAGAGTTGAACTAGATATGCCCCGTGTGTTTAGGAAGCACAGTTATTTGTTCTGAGCAAGCTCACTGTTCTGGCCCTATAGGAAACACAGGAGAGTAGAAGAGTGCTGTTTTCTCAAAAGCAGAGTGTGTTTCTTGCAAGGCGAGCTAGCGTTTGTTTCCCAGTCCTAAAAGGAGTTGAATCCCATGCAGTTTCTGGTCCTACGAGCAAGAGTTGTTTTCTGCTAAGAAGAGTCACTATTGCGCTCCCATTGCCATACACAGTGCAAATAGCACTGGCGTCTGTTCCCAGCAAGTACAGTGTATTGGACTGAAGAGAAGCTACTGTTCTTGTCAGTTTCCTAAGCAGAGTTGAACTACATATGCCCCGTGTGTGTAGGAAGCACAGTTCTTTTGTTCTGAGCAAGCTCACTGTTCTGGTCCTATAGGAAAACACAAGAGAGTAGAAGAGTGCTGTTTTCTCAAAAGCAGAGTGTGTTTCTTGCAAGGCGAGCTAGCGTTTGTTTCCCAGTCCTAAACGGAGTTGAATCCCATGCAGTTTCTGGTCCTACGAGCAAGAGTTGTTTTCTGCTAAGAAGAGTCACTATTGCGCTCCCATTGCCCATACACAGTGCAAATAGCACTCGCGTCTGTTCCCAGCAAGTACAGTGTATTGGACTGAAGAGAAGCTACTGTTCTTGTCAGTTTCCTAAGCAGAGTTGAACTAGATATGCCCCGTGTGTGTAGGAAGCACAGTTCTTTTGTTCTGAGCAAGCTCACTGTTCTGGCCTTACAGGAAACACAGGAGAGTAGAAGAGTGCTGTTTTCTCAAAAGCAGAGTGTGTTTCTTGCAAGGCGAGCTAGCGTTTGTTTCCCAGTCCTAAACGGAGTTGAATCCCATGCAGTTTCTGGTCCTACGAGCAAGAGTTGTTTTCTGCTAAGAAGAGTCACTATTGCGCTCCCATTGCCACACACAGTGCAAATAGCACTCGCGTCTGTTCCCAGCAAGTACAGTGTATTGGACTGAAGAGAAGCTACTGTTCTTGTCAGTTTCCTAAGCAGAGTTGAACTAGATATGCCCCGTGTGTGTAGGAAGCACAGTTCTTTTGTTCTGAGCAAGCTCACTGTTCTGGCCCTATAGGAAACACAGGAGAGTAGAAGAGTGCTGTTTTCTCAAAAGCAGAGTGTGTTTCATGCAAGGCGAGCTAGCGTTTGTTTCCCAGTCTTAAACGGAGTTGAATCCCATGCAGTTTCTGGTCCTACGAGCAAGAGTTGTTTTCTGCTAAGAAGAGTCACTATTGCGCTCCCATTGCCATACACAGTGCAAATAGCACTCGCGTCTGTTCCCAGCAAGTACAGTGTATTGGACTGAAGAGAAGCTACTGTTCTTGTCAGTTTCCTAAGCAGAGTTGAAATAGATATGCCCCGTGTGTGTAGGAAGCACAGTTCTTTTGTTCTGAGCAAGCTCACTGTTCTGGCCATAGAGGAAACACAGGAGAGTAGAAGAGTGCTGTTTTCTCAAAAGCAGAGTGTGTTTCTTGCAAGGCGAGCTAGCGTTTGTTTCCCAGTCCTAAACGGAGTTGAATCCCATGCAGTTTCTGGTCCTACGAGCAAGAGTTGTTTTCTGCTAAGAAGAGTCACTATTGCGCTCCCATTGCCATACACAGTGCAAATAGCACTCGCGTCTCTTCCCAGCAAGTACAGTGTATTGGACTGAAGAGAAGCTACTGTTCTTGTCAGTTTCCTAAGCAGAGTTGAACTAGATATGCCCCGTGTGTTTAGGAAGCACAGTTCTTTGTTCTGAGCAAGCTCACTGTTCTGGCCCTATAGGAAACACAGGAGAGTAGAAGAGTGCTGTTTTCTCAAAAGCAGAGTGTGTTTCTTGCAAGGCGAGCTAGCGTTTGTTTCCCAGTCCTAAAAGGAGTTGAATCCCATGCAGTTTCTGGTCCTACGAGCAAGAGTTGTTTTCTGCTAAGAAGAGTCACTATTGCGCTCCCATTGCCATACACAGTGCAAATAGCACTGGCGTCTGTTCCCAGCAAGTACAGTGTATTGGACTGAAGAGAAGCTACTGTTCTTGTCAGTTTCCTAAGCAGAGTTGAACTACATATGCCCCGTGTGTGTAGGAAGCACAGTTCTTTTGTTCTGAGCAAGCTCACTGTTCTGGTCCTATAGGAAACACAAGAGAGTAGAAGAGTGCTGTTTTCTCAAAAGCAGAGTGTGTTTCTTGCAAGGCGAGCTAGCGTTTGTTTCCCAGTCCTAAACGGAGTTGAATCCCATGCAGTTTCTGGTCCTACGAGCAAGAGTTGTTTTCTGCTAAGAAGAGTCACTATTGCGCTCCCATTGCCATACACAGTGCAAATAGCACTCGCGTCTGTTCCCAGCAAGTACAGTGTATTGGACTGAAGAGAAGCTACTGTTCTTGTCAGTTTCCTAAGCAGAGTTGAACTAGATATGCCCCGTGTGTTTAGGAAGCACAGTTCTTTGTTCTGAGCAAGCTCACTGTTCTGGCCCTACAGGAAACA